>NC_140487.1:3122500-3362500 GCF_964271855.1 Acomys minous
AAAGTGGGAGGGAGGGAGGGAGGGAGGAATGGGAGGATACAAGGGATGGGATAACAATTGAGATGTAATATGAATAAATTAATAAAAAATAAAAATACAAAATAAAAAAATGAGTAACAAATTTTTACCAGTATATTAAATAATACAAAATATAGAAAAGTATTAAAATATGCATTTTATATAAGCCTAATTTTCTAGGTAGCCACTATGACCTATTCATTATTTTATATTTATTACACAGATAAGAATTCAAACTGTATTCAAATTAATTAGGCATTTTCTCTTCTAAACAAGGAATAGAATGAGCTAGAGAAATGATTCTTCTGATAATGGCAGTATTGTCAAGCCTGAGGGCCAGTGTTGAGTGCCCGGAACCCATGCGCTTGAAACAGATAACTGACACCTGCAAATTGTTGAAGTGCCCCTCTGACTTTATACACATTCAGTGGTATACATATGACCCCGTACATGAACATAGGCAGGTACACACATTCATTTAAAATAAATAAACAAAAATCTTTTTCATAGTTGATTTCACTTTTTTTTGTATTTTTGAGGCGTTTACACAGATATACAATGAATTTTAGCCCCTTTTCATCCTCGTTGCTTTCATTCATCCCCTTTGCTCTCTTGCTAAATTCTTACTTTCCAAGAAATCTCTATTGCGCATTCTGCCTTGTTTGGATGTGTGGCCCGTGAGCCCCACTCCCTTCCATCCACGCTGAGCTAAATGTCCCGGGCCTCAGACTTTTCGAGCTCAGCACAGCTGCAGTGAGCAAGTTAGTGCAAGAAGTGTGTCATGTTCAAAAGAGGCTCTTCTGAAATTTGTCTCCCCATTCTCCTGATTTTCCATTCTTTCTGCCTGATTTTGGTGACATTTCTTAAGTCTTAGGGGAGGTGTAGATACCTGCTTTAGTGCAGAGCACTCCACCATCTCATCTTGTGTCTTCAGAGCACACTGACCAGGTGTGCATCTCTACGCTAACCCCTGGACATCAGGAAGCTTCTCTGTCAAGTGCTGTGGAAAGCAATGTGAAGAGTCCTCAAAAAGCTGCAGGTAGAAGTATCACAAAACATCTTCAACAGATGTACATGGTGCTGTGATGCAAGAGCCTTCATCTTACGTTGAATTTAAATATTACAAAGATTTTTATTTGGCTAAAATGCGAAGTGCTTCATCAGCTTGCCTATGAATCTCTCAGAATCTATAGGAAGTAATTCTCTTTGATTTGTTATTTTATCAGTTTTAGAGATTTTTTTTTCTTTTCTGTTGATGTTCATTGATCTAATGGGTCAGATTATGTAGATAATTTTAATTTATATTGTTATATTCTATCAAGCCATTTGATTTTGCCAAATTCTCCTTTTCCCCACCCAAAAATTAGAGTAATATGTGGCTTCAATTTGAATGTACTGAAAACAATTTAAGAAACAATGTAGTTGATATAGTTAACAGAAATGTTTTAAGTGGAATCTCATAGCCGTCAGTTTTCAGTGAGCATTTCCACGTGTGTCTTGGTCTTCTTGCTTTAGGTAGTTTGTTGTATGTATGTGTAATAATATAAATGTATATGTAAATATAAAAAATGTTTAATTATCAAAAAAAGAAGAGGCCCTGAATTTCAACAAGAAAACAAGGAATTTCCATTGTTTAAAAGATGCTTTATTCATCTGAAGAAACTTAGGATAGTTAATAGTAACTTACATCTCCTTTCAAATTACCCAGAAGATAGGAAGGCAAATCCTGTGGATGTCTGTGGTAGTGTTTTCACATAGTAACTTATTATGAAAACTTTGTCCTAATTAATGGATTAAAGTCTTGATGGATTCATAATAAGATGACACTGTTTGGGGGTATGACAGCTTGAATATGTTATCTATTTAGAAGAAGTGGCTTACTGGGGTTGTCACTTAGTGTGACCCTTTCATGGATGACCTTTGTATCACTGAAGTAATAATTAATAATTGTATTAATTTACATGTAGGAAAATTAGGCGTTAAAGAAACTATGGTAAAGATATCAGCCAGTGGCTCATGCGGCACTTGTCTTAAGATAAAACTGTTGGCTGTTTTATTCTTTATGAAAGTAAACACAAAGCACCAATAATTTCAGTTTTCAACATGAAGTGTAACTAATATGTATATAAATAAGTAAGCAAATAAAATAAATTTATTCAGTGGAGATTGTTCAATCAGTAATAGTATCAAATGCAAATTTGTGGATGCAGGGAACAACAGCGTTGGAACACTCCAGCTGCCCCGGAGGCACGCATCTTAAGTTTTTCAGGTTAGAATCCATAGCTCCTTGGGCACTATGTGCCTGTAAGTTCCTGAGAAACCAAGACATTCTCTCAGGCAGTGAGGCTTTCATGCTATCCATGTTTCTCTGTTTTCGCTAGAAGCCAGCAAAGTATGTAGAAACTTGGCTGAACAGTGAGTCTTTGACATGAATCTTGTAAAATAACTCACAAATATCATTTTATCCTGGCAACTACCATTCTCCCTGGCAAAAACTGTTGTATTCTGTTTTTTTTTTTTTGTCTGTCTGTTTGGTTTTTAAACTTTTCTTGGGTTGGGCCAGGCACTGGTTGGGCATTCCCTCAATCTCTGCTCTGTTTTAATCCCTGCACATCTTGTAGGCAGGGTAAATTTTGGGTTGAAGTTTTCGTGGGAGCTTCGGCATTCTCCTACTTCCCCTAGAAGTCCTGTCTGGCTAGAAGGTGACCTCCTAAGTCTCCGTGACCTATTAGTAGTCTTAGCTAGAGTCCTCCCCACATCCTCCCAGGAGCCTACCCTGTGGTAGGTCCCCAGCTTGTGTCAGCAAAGCTCCCACCCCTGGTTCCTGCTCTCTCTCCAGGCTCTCTGAATTCTTGCCAAGCTTTCTGCACATCTGATCCCCACCCTCACCTCCCTCTGCACTCTCTCTTCTACCCTGTTCCCTCTCTTTATCAACTTCTGCTGTCTATTCTATTTCCCGTTCTGAGTGAGATTCAAGCATCCTCCCTTGGGCCCTCCTTCTTACTTAGCTTCTTGAAGTCTGTGATTTGTAGTATGTTTATCCTGTACTATATGGCTATTATCCATTTATAACTGAGTGCATAGCATTTATGTCTATTTGCATCTGGATTACCTTGGTCAGAATAATATTTTCTAGTTCTATCCATTTGCCTGCAAATTTAATGATTTCCTAATTGTTAATAGCTGAATAGTATTTCATTGTTTAAATGAATATACCATATTTTCTGAGAGAGCCAACCCATGGCATGATTAAGAACACTCTGCTCTGCCTGCAACATAGTTGTCTTCTTAGAGGCTCCATCGAGCTGCAGACCAAAGCAGATGCTGAGACTCCCAGCCAATTGTTAGGCTGAGCTTGGGGAGCATTGCAGGGAAGTGGTGAGAAGGATAAAAGGACCTGGAGGGGACATGGACTCCGCAAGAATACCCTCAGAGTCAACTAGCCTTGGCCCAGAGGGGCATCCAAAGACTGAAGAGCCAATCAGGGGCCATGCCTGGAATGGACCTAGGCCCTTTACATATATAAAACCAATGGGCATCTTAGTCTGCACTAGTAATGGTCAACTAGTAATGGGAGCAGGGGCTATCTCTGACACGGACTCTGTTGCCTGCTTTTCAACTACTTCCTTTGTGGAGCTGCCTTTCCAGGCTTCAGTGAAAGAGGATGTAACTTGACATGCTGGTGTGGGTTTGTGTCTGAAGAGAAGGAAAGGGGGATAGCGGGGGGGGGGGGGGGGAGGGGGAGGGGGGACGAACAGGAGAGAAGGGAGGGGCTATCATGATGATGTAAAGTGAATAACAACAATAAAAAACCCTTCTTTCAGCCTTAGTCCTTCTGAGACACCCTCCATTCTGGCCTGGGTTTCATCTCTCATCACCTGTATCAGGGAACCGTCACCCAGTAAGTAACTGCTGGCCCTTATGTGTGGAAAACTCAGGGGTGGGGTTATTCTCTAGAGTCCCTAACTCTAGACTCAAAGTGATGAGTACAGAGCATCTAGAATCACATCCATCCAGACAAAAAGAGGCATGGGCAACCATAGTACACACACACACACACACACACACACACACACACCTGAAAACAGAGGGAAATATCTGAACTGAGACTCAGAAGAACCATTTTCATAGGTGAGTCTTCAGTTTCTGACAGAGGGAGAAGCTCCCTCAAAAAGGCCTGTTTTAGTTGCCATGTTCTGCAAGCAGCACAGGCAAGAAGGAAGCTATGTATTTTAGTTGCAGTTAGAAAGGCATCCAGATTTGCTAGCCAGGAGCAAACCACAGGCACAGAATTGGGTTTTTTGCTGCCTTATGACAAATTTCATTAGTATGCTATGAATTATTCTGCCAGCCCTTTTTGGTAGACATTTAATTAGATTTGTCCTTAAAAAAAACTTTAAGTGACAGGAAGACAGCTGTATACTTACCTTGGAAGTGACATTCAGCATTTTCCTGAAAGCTGAACTGCTGCAGCTGTCTGATAATTTTCACTCTTTTAAGAAGATGATTTGTAAGAACTTGACAAGTGATCAGCTTGGAGCCCATAACAACTTTAACAGGATTGTAGAACAGCCAGGCAGAAGAACAAAGGAGAGTTTGTGTCAGTGCTGAAAACCAGCCCTGGCCTGGGAGTCTGCTGCTTCGTTGGACTTCATTGTGATATTAAAATGTCTCTTTCCAAAACAGAAAGGAAATGAGTTAGATCTCAAAATTCAAATATCATGGGCAAAGAATATCCTTAGCGTGCTTGTGTAGTTATTTAATATCAGCACATTGGATCTGGGACATTTCAATCTTTCCGAGTGTTTAGTTTTAGTTTAGTTTTTTTATTATTACTATCTGTAGGCACTGGAACATTTATTTTTCTTTGGTTATATTTGTTATTTTTTGATAATTTGCCCAAGTTCTGGGACACAGATTGGTATAGAAATAGACAGTAAAAAAAGCAAACAGATAAATATTCAAAAAATCGAATCAAAATGAAAGTTTTCTTTCCCCTAAGGTGTTGTGTCTTTACAGACAAACCAGCCAAAAATTAATTTTGCACTGAAAGTTCCAGTGTTAAGGCATAGGGTTTATTCCACATTCTTACATCACGTATGTGGTTTTTATACAAGTCATTGCCTTTTATACACTGGCAGGGATACAGAAATTTGATGGTTTACTCTGTCTTAGAAGCATGCTACGTGTGGAGTCAATGGTTTAAAGGAATATAATTGTTGTATAAAAAGAAAAATGTTTTGACTTTTAGAGACCACATAGCAGAGGTGAAGGTCAAAGTTTATCAGTGCACTGGGTAAAACACAGAAGGACAACATCCATGCTAGTACAAACAGTTAAAACACCAAAGCTAAAAACAAAACAAGAAAGCCTCCTCCACCACTCTGATCTTCATAGAAATGTGGCTGAAAGAGGCTACTTGTTGTCAGTTCTTCCTCATCTGATTTCTGGCTTTCTTCTCTCCCTATTGTACTATAACCACATGTACACTCATGTACAAAAATATTTGTGTCCACATATTATATTATTATATGTTATATATTTGTATCCAATTGTATGTCTAGAATCCAAAAATGAGGTATAACATGTGTTTTTCTTTTTTCTGAGACTATGGGATTTTAAAAAATATTATATATTCTAAGTCCATCCTGAATTCAGATGAAGAACATGAGATATGAAAGATAATAAACAGTTAACTGTTTTCCAATTATAATTCTGTCATGTACTTTTTGTTTTGATGATGCATAAGTGTATAAAATATCTTTGAAAGAGATAGTCTATAATTTGATGTCAAACTTTATATCTTCCAATTTGAAAGCCTATTCTTAATCTATAGAAATTTACTGAGTTGTATATAGTTTAGATCTAGTTAAGTTGGATATGTGGTGCTTTAACTTTTTAAAGACCTTACATTTATTTAAAGAAAAAAGCAAGCAAACAGAAAAAACAAACAGTGCCTTCCAACAACTATGAAGTAATGGCCATACAGCTACAGTCTCCTCCCTTGATCACCGTGATCTCGTCTGTTTGCCTTGAGCTGAAATGATTCCTTGGTTGTTTACTTGCCTGGCACCATTCACTGCATTCCAAGGACACAGAAATGAACACCTCTGGACACTTGTTAAAACTCACATTTAAACATATCCTTAATTGAATCTGTAAATTACTTTCAGAAAGATGGCCATTATTACTATGTTAATTCTTCTGATCTATGAGCAAGGAAGATCATTCCATCTTCTCATGTCATCTTCAATCTCTTTCTTCAGAGTTTTGAATTTTTTTTCAAACAAGTTCTTCACTTGCTTGGTTAGAGTAACTCCTAAATATTTTATATTGCTTGTTGCTAACGTGAAGTGTGTAGTTTTCCTAATTTCTTCCTCTGCGTGCTTATCGTTTGTGTATAGGAAGGCTACTGACTTTTTTGAGTTAACTTTGTATCCAGCCTAATTGCTGAAGGTGTTTACCAGCTTTAGTAGTTATCTGGTGGAATTTTGGGGGTCACTTATAAACACTATCATATCATCTGCAAATAGGGATAATTTGACTTCCTCCTTTCCCACTTGGATCTCTTTGATCTCCTTTTGTTGTCTTATTGCTTTGGCTAGAACTTTCAGTACTATATTGAAGAGATATGGAGAAAGTGGGTAGCCTTGCCTTGTTCCCAATTTTAGAGAGTAAATTGGTATATACTCAGTTATATCTGGATACAAGCCCAAGGGATATGTCCTATGAAAGTGTTCACTTACCAGGAAAGTGGCACAGAGGGAAGGATATCTTACTGGGACTCTAGATGAGAGAAGCATGGGAGAATGGGGAAATAGAAGGATCCAGAGGGTCCTAGAAACCTACAAGAAGAACATTATGATAGGCAGATCTGGGCCCAGGGGTCCTGCTCAAGCTATGGCACCAGCCAAGGACAATACATGCAGTAAACTTTGAACACCTACCCAGATCTAGCCAAGGGACAGGACATTCTCCAAAATTAAGTGGAGACTAGGGTCTGACTTTCACACAAACTCTGGTGCCCCATATTTGACCACGTCTCCTGGATGTACAGGGGCATGCTTGTGACATGTGCATGTGCAGGGGCATGCTTGTGACATGTGTATGTGCAGGGGCATGCTTGTGACATGTGTATGTGCAGGGGCATGCTTGTGACATGTGCATGTGCAGGGGCATGCTTGTAGAGTCAGGGAACAATATTGGCCAGCGTAATCTATTACTCTCTCCCGTCTTGTCTCTCACTGGATTTAAACTGTGAATCCGAATGCCAATCGAACTTTACTCAGAATTTCAGCACTACTAAAAGTTTATAAACTTGATTGGTATCTCTTTCTTTTATCCTAACCTTCCAGTTAAAATTCTCTCTGTCTCTGTCTCTGTCTCTGTCTCTGTCTCTGTCTCTGTCTCTGTCTCTGTCTCTCTCTGTCTGTCTGTCTGTCTGTCTTTCACACACACACACACACACACACACACACACACACACATGTCAAATAACTACCTCATTTACATAAGACTATAAGAGAATCATAGCCTAAAATTTAAGCCCAAAGAAATTCAAATCCACAATGCTCTGTTTTGATAGTTTTACTCATGCTATCTCTACCGGAAATTCCACTCTATTCCTGTGTATTTTTATAAACCTTTATCTATGGGGACGTAGCCTGTAATCTACTGGAGCTCAACTACCCAGCCCTGGAAAATGAGATAATAAGATGTCCCCCTCCCCCCAAAAAGCTCTTCAATTAAAGGTGTAGACTTGTACTGGCCAACCTTGCAAACTTAAAACAGTATTTCATGATGAAACCTAGTATTTTAGATTATTCCCAAAAGATTTTTAATGATAAAACTACATGTAGGGATTTTAAAGATCATTTAAAAGCCAGAAAAAGAAAAAAGGAAAGAAAAAAAGAAAGAAAAAAGAAAAGAGAAAGGCTCAGATATCAGACAACTATGATCTGGATAAAACATCTTTACTGATAAAAGTTGGTGGTAAGTTGTGGCTCAGCTCAAAGAGTAGTGCCCACTTTCTTCTCCCCATTTTTGAGCGTGAAGAGAACTCCTCTGTCACTTATAAATGTGAGAAAGGAGAGCTGAAGTGCACAGTGAGGATCATGTCAGGGAGTGGAGCCTTCCTTCCCCTCACGTCACCCACTGGGTAAGGGAACCCCCCTTGGGGAGGTGTGCCACTTGTCAGTGACTAACATGGAGCATGTCTTCCCTCTGAGGAAGTCTGAACAGGGAATGGTTACTTTCCAATTACAAAGGGACAGAAGCAAAATGTGGACTGTGAAGACAAGCAATGCAGTCTTTATGGCAGTCATCTCCGTTGTCAGGAGATGCAGCACTCATGTGTGATGAAGTTTAAAGTGAACGTAAGTGCTGGAGAGACTTCTGTCCTGGGATTCTTTGTTGTTGCTTGTTAAGGAAGTAGTATTTCTATCCCAAAGCCACCTGACAGCTGTGTATCAGGTCAGCGTGTGTACCAGGCTCTGTTCACCAGAAGCAGATCAACAGCAAGCTGGATAACAAATAAGGATAACAAATATCTTCTCTGCAGTTTTCCTGCTGGGATTTGGGAACAATCTATGTTTCAGTAGGCAGCACTTAGCTTCCTGCTAACAGCATGTCACACTCACTGCATGGACACCACAGCAAGGGTGTGTCCTGACACATCACACTCACTGCATGGACACCACTGCAAGGGTGTGTCCCGACACATCACACTCACTGTGTGGACACCACTGCAAGGGTGTGTCCTGACTCATCACACTCACTGTGTGGACACCACTGCAAGGGTGTGTCCCGACTCATCACACTCACTGTGTGGACACCACTGCAAGGGTGTGTCCCGACTCATCACACTCACTGTGTGGACACCACTGCAAGGGTGTGTCCCGACTCATCACACTCACTGTGTGGACACCACTGCAAGGGTGTGTCCTGACTCATCACACTCACTGTGTGGACACCACTGCAAGGGTGTGTCCCGACTCATCACACTCACTGTGTGGACACCACTGCAAGGGTGTGTCCTGACTCATCACACTCACTGCGTGGACACCACTGCAAGGGTGTGTCCCGACTCATCACACTCACTGTGTGGACACCACTGCAAGGGTGTGTCCCAGAAATAAGGTCCAGGGACTCTGTGAGTGGCACATTGAATTACGTGATGGAATCTTGGGTAGAATCGTAGCAGAAGCTTCAGTTACATCATGTTTTTTTTTCTCTAAATACATACAATTCAGTGTGCCTCTTCAGAGATAGAACAGTATTCAGTATAGTTGCACAGGATACATACAAGGAGCGAATATTATGTAACATGAAAACTCTGAAAAACACTCAAACTTATATAACAAACTATGATGAGCCTATACAATATGCAACCATGTGTTTAAAATAACACATAAAAATAATTGTCTTAAGTGATAAAGCTTTAAATATAAAAATATTCACAATGTTTAATGTGTATAAATTTAAAAATACACACATAGCCTCATAAATAAATTGATAGATGCTTGCATATAAATATAATTTATAGAATCAAAATTTTATTTTTATAATAGTTACATTTGGGTTGGAATTTAGATGAGATATTTCATAATATTTTCTTATCTCGAATTTTTAAAATATATAAATAGATTACCCTTTAATGGAATCATTTTTACTTTTATTATTCTGTTTTGAAGTTAATAGTGAATGATCTCTGTTTCAAACAATGTTTTTGTAGTTTATATCTGCCTTAAAAATTCACTGTGATATCTCTAATCCCAGTAGGAGTAGCTTCTCAGGCCTGGGTGCTGTCTCCCCAGTTAAAGGCCCTTGCTGACAAACTGGACAATCTGAAATTGATCTCTGTGACTCACATAAATTTTTCTGTTTGTTTGTGTTTCTTCGTGGTGGATGGACCAGAATAAAATACCCAAATTGATTTGGTAAGAAGTGAGCAACAGTGATGAAATACGCTGATAACTGACCCAGTTCTTCAGTCCTCTCTCTTTGGAAAACTACTAGTCTGACTTTACAACCAACAATATTGCAAATTATAAAACCACAAAAAATTATAAAAAATTTTCAACTTGATCAATTGTATGGTCATCTTCACACAGAAAATGGAACTCAAAAGCAATTAGAATTGTGTAATTTCTGTGAAATGTCACAGACTTTCCTTTTTACAATTATCTCATGGTCGATGTATTTCTCAGACTTTTGGATAAAGTGCAGGCCCATCTGAGCTTGAACAGTTTCAATTTCTCACAAAGAAAGCACTTCCAGGCTACTAGAGGAGCTTTTGTGCTCATATAGAAATTTAGGGGACGTTACTTCAGTGGCAAATCTCAGGCTACTAGAGTGCTAAATCTGTCGGTAATGAACATTATAAACAGAATTTTTATGTATTTCCACGAGGCACATGTGTTTTTACCACTAGTCTTCTCTTTGTGACTTTAAGTCAGCTTGTGTTTTAGCATTTTGGCAAGAAAAATAAAAAGTAACTGTGCCACATGTTGTTTTAAAACATACATCAGTAACACTTTAGATAACTTCAATTTTTATAATAGAAATAATATTATTTCTCATAGCCTTTCGAGAAGGTTCAGGTTTTCTTTAAGAGTCAAACCAGATTTCCAGTTTAGTAGTTGTGTGTACAATGTTTAAATTTAGCTATGTACTCTTAAGCATAAAATACAGTCAATAATTATTGATAAATTGTACTGGAAATATCATCTTTATTAATCTAATGCATTCCTATGTGTGAGCTACAGATCCCCAGGCTTAATGCTGACAGGACAATTGTTAATGTACTCCTAGGGCCAGGTTAGAGTTGGGTTGCCTTAGCGATGGTTCTAAGATACAACAAAACTGTTAAATATAGGTTCACTGTCTAATTAAATTCAGAAAAAAACTACAATTACAAAATAAAATTTCCTTTAGTCTGACCACTGTTATGAATTAACTTGTGCATCACTTAAAGGTACAGTCTGAGGCAGGTGACTAATTATCAGTAAATCCTTCTAAGCATTCTGGGACAGGCTCCCTCTAACTTTAGAGTATACCGGTTTAGAAGTGCAGCTCCCGGGTGGCTTTGGCACACCAGTGGAACCGGGCGGTCTCTTCAACAGGATTCTGACATTAGGCAATAAATATCAATGCAATTTCAGGTAAAGTTACAACTTTTCTAAAGAATCTTTTAAAACAGAGTAAATGCTGAGGGGTCATCTATCAAGCAGAAAATTGTGCAAAAATATTTAGATGCTTAAAAAGTTTTATAAATGTTTCTGATTTTTGAAAATTTTTGTTTTGGTATCATAATGAGTATCATGGACATATTTATTAATAAGGCTAATGTCTACTGCACTCTGTATATGTTACTTCTTATATAATTTTTTAACAAAATCATATCTCATTGAATGAGTGTTGATTATCAAAGAAGCAGAAATCAAGTTCATAATAAAAAATATGAAATAACATAAAGCAGTACTTGGCTATATAAATTAGATGTCACATGAATTCCCATTGCCAAAAAGCATCTGAAAATGTGTTTCTAAATTCGTAGCTCATAATCCTAAAAACAAACCAGAAAAGTGTAAACAAACAAAGAACATAATTTTATATAAGGTGCATGTTTATAGATATATAAGATAAGTGAATACATCTTAATTTGTATTAGGATATATTAAATATGTGCATATAATATATAGCTTGCATGTTTATGCATATATGTATAAATATGTACATTTCAATGTTATTGTATGTAGTAAAATATATAAAAACAGACCAATCATTTATATTTGGAAAGGATATGGTAAGGTGTCACTATCAGTTTTTGTTTACTTTACAGTTAACTTTAAGAAATGCACAAGGATCATTTCATTGTTCATTAATATTATTTAAAAGTTGTATGCTTCTGTCAAAGATCATTAAGAAATAGAGTTTTTCTGACTTGGAATCTTCTCCCTGTTTGTTAGCTATTATAATGCCAGGCAGTGTGCTAAGCAAGCTGTTGAAGGGAAAAGGTCACCAGTAGTCTTACCCAGCTGTGAACCATTCTACCTTCAAGAAAAATCAGTCTGGTAATACAGACCCATTTGTTCAATGATGGTACAAATATTATGGTGGTTACTTAGATTATTTTATTATTGTCGTATTTAAGACCCACTCCATAGGCATTGTAAACCTAAGAATCAACCCATTCCTTGGGAAATCATAGGCATCAGGGAAGAATCCACTACTATTATTTTGATAAATAGACATATTAATGAACTGAAATATCTATAGATGAGTGGTACTCTCAACTATTCTTTTAAAATTTGATTTTGAGCAAGCATGGTGGTGCTCACCTTTAATCCCAGCACTTGGAGGGAGAGGCAGGCACTGTGAGTTCAAGGCCAGCATGGTCTACAAAGTGAGTCTAAGATAGCCAAGGCTACACAGAGAAACCCTGTCTTGAAAAATGAAAAAAACTTTTTAAAAATTTTGTGATGGCCATAAATTAATACAGAGATGCATATCTGTTCAGTATACAGAAAATATTTGTTGTTATATTCTCAGCCCTAAATGGAACACTTATTTTCAAGAATCATCATAAAAGAGGGTTATGAGAGGCAAAAGTTGAAATGTTTCTGACATTTCATGACATGTATTGAGCATTCACAAACTAATAGTGGCTGTATTTGCCTGCACAAGACTTGCAGAAAGGTGTGGTTACTTTAGAATTTTATTTGCATTTCTGTTATTTGGACCATTCATTGCTCTTATGGTTGTGCTTGTGCTCTGATCCCTAACAAATCAACTAGTTAATTGTTTTTTCCATAATCCCTCTTTCCTTCCTCCCTTTCTTCTTTTTAGGCAACTGTTATTCCCTCACAATTCTAAAATTAATATTCATGTTAAGTTAATACTTATACCATAATAATAAGTATTTTTACACTAGCATAATTACATAATTACTATCACCATTATTTTTATTAGCATCAGTCCTTAATTTCATATTGTAACTAATAGTTATAGACTTATTTCTTTAGTGTTGTTTGTGATTTGCTATCCCAATCTCAGAGTTTCCAGTTGTGGCAAGAATAATTTTGATTTTAAGGCTAATATGAATGCTGTGTGGTGTCATATAAATGTGTAATTTAAACTAATTGAACCACGACTAAGATGAAAAGTAATGTCTTGAGATTGGGAATATGGAGAACATGAATGGAGGGGGAAGATGTTATATAAAAGTTACAAAGTCTCAGACATACAAGAGGACTAAGCTTTTCATATACCTTGCAGAGCAGAAATGACTTCACTAGGAATATCTTTTAAGGTTGCTCAATCAAAATATGTCTAATTTTATCACCACAAATGTAGTGCTTGTGGTGACAGTTAATTATGTGTTGTTTTTTGTTTATAGAATTAGAAAAGATGGAATTTATTAAATTATTTGACATGATACTTTGTTGGTGTAAATTTACAGGGTGAGATTCCCTAAAACCCTTATAAGCCTGTGATGTCAGAACTCAACAGAACCAAGTCTCTTGTGTCATCAACTCCAACAGTGAAGACAAGCAGTGAAATAAGATAATCTAATGTTTTATTTATAGGACAGCATTTTGTATATTTGCCAAAATGTAATAAATACATTAATAATTCAACACTTTTAGTGTTATACTCTTATCACAATAGTTGACAACTGTTTGTTTCATATTTGACTCAGATTTTCTTTTCTGCCATTTTCAAAGATCAATACTGAGATCAACAATTTTAAACTGACATATAATACTGGATGTATTCACGGACTATAGTGTGATAATGTAACACCTGTACTCAATACAAAATGATCATATTGAAACAATTTAAAATGCCCATCTCTGTAAGCAGTCTTTATTCTCTTGAGTTGTGAGCCTTGGGATATGACTAGCTATTGTAATGTCTAAATTGCTATAGTGTATTTTTCAATCAATATTTCCCATGCATTACTCCTTGTAGTTTTTGGAAGTATGCTGACCCAATTTCTTTTGTCTTCATCTTTTACCTTTTAAAAAGCAGACAGGGCTCTTAGAATTATAGTTGATCATACATAGATCAAAGAGTAATATGCAAATATACTTCATTATCATCAGTTTAAGTGAAACATAAAATTTTGAGGATAGAAATAAAAAATGTTATGATAAAGAAGAAACTATCTAACATTAAATGTCAACAAATTTTAATTGACATTAATTGTGCATCGGTGGTTCAGAGGATGTGAAATGTCATGATTGTGGTCTCATTTTAAGTGGCTGTGAAGCTTGAGAAACACAGAATAGTTGACACTGGGGAACATTCAGTTTTATCTTTGTGCCTAATTGTACGTGTGTACGGTTCAAACTATTATTTAATTATGTCCTATTGGCAGGCAATGCCCTGTAACAACTAATTGAGGCCAGGCATGCTAAAATTGACATTTAGTTTTTACTTTATTGCTGTTATCATGTTATTGTTGTTTCTCTGCTATCGTACACATTGAGGGACAAGGATTTAATAGTTACTAGTGTGAGAAGATATTTTGTCTCATTTTAAGCCAATGGTGTTGAATTAATAATGCATGCATATAGCAATTATTTTAAATCAAATTATTTATTTGTAGATTCCAAACTAAATTAATAATAATGCTAATGATAAAGTAAAATATTCTAGAAAAACTCTGGCTCAAGATTTGTATTCAGAATAACAAGTGTATATATATATATATATATATATATATATATTTAATGATATACCCACATTTATGTATTTATAATTATGATAATTTTTCATATCATAAAAAGTGGTCTGGTTTCATATAAATGAATATGTTCTTGCAAAGCAGCAATAATAAAAGTACAAGTCATTATAATAGACAATTTATCAAGTTGAGTGATTGAACATTTTGTGCAATTGTGTTTTAAGCCAAATCATCTTACATTATGGTTATGACTTTTTCTCCTCAGACAGCCAGTTAAAAACACAAGGCTATCTATTACCAAATACTCTAACATGAGAATATACATATAAGTAGCATTATATGAACTGTGCAGGGTATATATATATATATATATATGTGTGTGTGTGTGTGTGTGTGTGTGTGTGTGTATGCATATGTATGTATTATGTGTGTGTGAGTGAGTGTAATGACAATGAAATAAAAAGAGGGAAATGTTGGAGGTTTTGGAAGGAGGAAAGGAACCATGGAAATAGTTTACTTAAATGATATACCCACACAAAAAAAATTAAACAGGTTTTAATTTTTTTACTAATGAAACAAAGCTACAAAAATTATAAGCAACAAGTGGTTTATGTACATGCCCATGATACAGTATGGATAACATGGAGGTCCAGACTACCTCTCAACTTAGATGTGCATAATCTTCACATCTTCTTTTATGAAACCTTTAATTTACCTATTTCATGTGCCAAAATTTCTCCTGAATCGACAAGACTATGAGACCTTGTAAAAGTGATTGTGTTCATAAGATTCCGTGATTCTTTTAGCTAAGTTTCCCACCATTCCTGAGATACAGTATCCTCACAGAAATTTTGTTGAAAGTTTAACATCCCACACCAGGCAAAGCTCGATCCCAGAGCTGCCATCTTGGCCCAGATCCGGGGCTTTGAGACGGTCAACGCAAACTCTCTTTTATCCACCAGCCCCAACATCTACATCCGTGCTACTGGACCTCGAGTAGTAACAGGCGCTGGAGATCCAGATCCAGGAGCAGGCCGTTGCCACTGAAGACGAAACCCTGAGGCATACCTGTGAACACAGAAGTCTCAGCGATGGTCTGGCATTTACAGTGCTTAAGAGACCTAGGGGAGGGGAATAGGGTGTAAGCAGAAGGGAAGGAGGAATGGGAGGATACAAGAGATGAGATAACAGTCGAGTTGGAATCTGAATAAATTAAATTCAGAAAATGGCGGAAAGGATGCTGTAAGGTGGTTCTCTACAATAGATGGCTGCTGGCAGGGGTACGTTTCGGGACAGACTCACTTTTCTTTACGGAGCCACCACGAATTGGACCACGCTACGGTGACTATATGGACAACACAAATCGCACTTGCTTTGTTGTTTTTGTTTCTTTTATTTAACCTTTAGGGAGGCACAAGTGTGAGAGTGGTGAAGCTGAGAGAACTTTGAAGTAAGTGTGGTCAGGATGCGTTATGTAAAATTACCAAATAATCAACAACAGAAAATGATGTTAAAAATATAACATTCCTATATATCCAATGATTCTGTTTTACATTTCACACCCTTATCTTCTTTCTGTTATTTTACACATCTATCCCTGCAGGACCTACCTCCTCAACTATATTTCTGAAACAGGTCAGATTGTCTCACCACTTAGATGTGGCACAGATTTTACTGATACAACCAAACTTTATACATTAGTTAAATCTTTGCCACAAAAATAAGCCCGTATCTAAATTATAACATGTTTTTTATTTTACCAATTTTGTGTTAGAAACATGATAATAGCTGAACAGCATCCTGTGGTCCCACCTCTGTCCCAAGGCTGCAGTTATATGAAGACTGTTCTGGGGAAACATCCACTTTCCAAGCTTTCCCCATTATAGTTGGCAGGAAATAGTGCCTCAGCCTTCCTTATGTGAAAGCTTCAGTTCATAAAGAGCTGCCAAGGGGAGCCATCCACTCCAGCCACTTCTCCCCTTTACAGGGTAGCTATCTTAGTTTTTGGCAACTCAAGTATAAAGTATAGAGAAGGATTTCAAAATATAAATATATAGAATAAGGTCTCCCTAGCGCCGTTCCTCCCTCTTAATTTAAGGAAATGAAAAATTAAATATTATGGCTTTTTGGCAATTGTATATGTCATATTTCAGATAATTAATTCCCCAAACTGCATTGATGCTTGAAGTATCTGTCTGTCCGAGCGATTAGACTCACCTTCAAAAACATGTGCACTATTGGCCAACAGGACACATTCTCTTCTTCTCCCCAAAATAGTTCCTAGTTATCTGATCCAGTTGATGTATCACTGAAAGTTGTGTGATGTGTTTCATTTGGTGTGTTCACAGGATAAGTTCTCCTTTTGATTTTATTATGATAATGGGTAGAGGACTAATACAGACTGTCATAGTAGTGTCTATCTCATGTTATCCCATCATAAATAAATAAGAACTTTTCTGAAACTCTCTTCTGATATAAATAGAAAAATCCTTTCATCATTATGATGACTATATGACATGAATCTTGCTACAAATCATCTGTTTTTACAATGGTACCAAGTCAGATGCTGTCATTACAAGTAAGGCCACTGCTCTGTGAGGCTTCTGTGGCCCTTGCTGTCCTTTAGAATCCAATTGGCTTTTATAAGTAACAAACTGGAAGTTACTATTAGAACCTACATCATCAACATTCTTGAGTATTTAAGTTTCTAGCAGTAGCAATAAGCATTTTCTTTTTCTTAAGGAAAACTCCATTCACTCCCTTAGAATGCCCACTTTAGAAAGCCTAATTCCACTAATATAATTCCTATTACTCTATTAGTCAAAAAATTGTGGAAAAGGCTAAACCATAAAAAAGATCCACTTATGTTATACTATGAAAGATAAGAGAAATGACCTGGTGTGTGGAGCTATTGGTAAAACAGAGAGGTCATTGTGTACCAGGATTCCAGATGCTACTTGTACCCAAACCAACCTATCCTTAACAGGAGGCTGTGACACCATCTCATACCCTGAAGAGGCAATGTCAGCTACAGTCTGTTTTCAGGAGTCTGCATAAGTGCCTAAGTGTTTGAGTACTCCCTTATCACAGTGTGAAGCTATCTGAAAAATTATCACTGGATCTCTCCGGGGAAATATTGGAGAAAATTTCTCTAATCTTATAAATGCAGTACATTTTGTGGTCCCTCACAAGGTTTCTTAGTCAATGAGTATTTTCAAGAGCTGTCACTTATCCAAAAAGGACAATAATAGTAAGATTTTGGATGTTTGCCTGACTCTTCCCATCTTAATTGTTACTTCCTAATTATTTTTTTACCATATAGACAGGCAAGATCTATGTTTCAGTCTTGGAATCTTCTCTCTATACTTTCATTAAGCAGCTCTACCTTTGTTTGAGGGTCAAGGTTTCTTGAGATGCTTTCATGATGCCTTGTGCTTACCTTCTTTCTAAGTATCACTTCCTGATCCCTATTGTAATGAAGCCTCATCTCTCCATTGTTTTAGGGAATCTATAGAACCGTGTCTAATAACAGAAGCTATTATCAAGATCTATAACGAGCAGTTAGGCCTTCCATTATGTGGCTTTGTGCTACAGCTCATTTCTCATCTAGGCAATGTCAAGGTGGCGTGGAAAGTATAGGTGACTGAGACTATTATGAAGAAAGAAGGAAACTGAGCATGACGCTTCCCTTGTGTTGAAGGGTTCCTATTGCTGTGATAAGACATCATGACCAAAGCTACTTGAGGAGGACAGTTCATTTTATCTACAGTCAGTCATGATAAAAATTAAGCAATGGCTCAAGGTGGGACCCTCTTGCTCCTCGTGGATTTTCAAGCTGCTTTCCCCGGACCGCCCACTGAGAAGTAGCCCCTGCTCAGTGAGTCCTCCTGCATTAACCACCAATTAAGAAAATATTCCACAGGTTTGTCCATAGGCTAGTCTTGTGGGGAAATTCTCTCAAGTGATACTATCTCTTCCCAAATTACTCTGACTTGTGTCAAATTAATATTAAAAACTGGTCACAATAAGTTAAAAATAACCACTGCAACTTACCTCATTTAGTGCTCATTTCTTGTGAGATATATGTTATGAAAGAATAAGCCTAAAAACTTCCTCATAATGTGAGCTCATCCTTTTCTACCTATTCCCACTGTGATTTCATATACCTTGAAATCTTTGTTACAACTGGCACAAATCTTTCTGGATCAAGACCCTCAAAAAAATGTTAGGTAAAACTCTCTTTAAAAGGCTCCTGCAGTGAAAGTAAACATGCCTTTGTTTTGACCCCTCGTGTGGGATGTGAAGCTGCTTTGTGTGAGGGTGTGTGATACTTGTCCACTGGAAACAGACTCCTGAGAGGGTGCATGATATTTGTCAGTTGGGACCTGCCTCATGCGAGACCATGATCTTTGGCAGTTGGAAAACATCTTGTTTAGACTCTGAGAAAATATAAATATGAGAGGCCAGAGAAAAAGAGAAAGGAAAGGAGAACTGCCAAAAGAACTGTTGAAGGAGGCACTCAATGTAGGAAGAGAAGGCTGCTGCTCTGCTTGCTGTAGCTGGCTGAAAATCATGATACAGAGATTGCTGTTGCCCCCACCCCAAATCCCAATGAGCCTAAATAGTAGGAAGTAGCCAAAGAAAACTACTCCCCTCACCCCACTACATTATCATCTACCTGCTGTTGGGCTGTTGGAAGAGACTGGGGTGGAGAAGGGAGAAAAAGATGTATATATGAATGAAATAGATTTTAAAAAATCAAAACCCGTAGGCATTGACCTTTTTTACCTACTTTTTTGGGTTTCTTTAATGTCTCTATCTCCCTTCTAACTCACCTACATTCGATAGGAAAGAAAGAAGGTTAGTAGGGGCAGTGGAGGTGGGCCTTTTCAGACTCATTTCCTTGGGATGATTTCACTCTTTATCAGGATTCCAGCAGCCAAGGTAAACAGCAAACAAGCAATCCTGCAAACACAGCAGTTACTATAGCAGCAACTTTGAACCGTTCTTTGGAATTTTTCTTTCTAGGAGCATCTGTAAGCAATGCAATGTGAAATTAAGGAGCCAAGATATGTAGCTATGTAACACAATGCAAAAGTGCCCTCTCTTTATTTGGGAGCTAATTTACACCCTCCCAGGGCCCATACAGGATGTTTTCCACCTGGCAAAGACCTTCAGCCCGCATGAAGCCAACAAATATCCTGTGCCTTCTCATCAGTCTATTTCCAGTGGACAAACATCACAGGCCCTCACACCAGGCAGTTCCACGTCCCACACTCTGGATCAAAACGAAAACATGTTTACATCCACTACAGGTACCAAATTTAGCAAAGCATGGTGGCACATTCCTTTAATCCCAGCACTTGGGAGGCAGAGGCAGATGGATCTCTGTGAGTTTGAGGCCAACCTGGTCTACAAAGTGAGTTCAGGACAGCCAAGGCTACACAGAGGAAAACCTGTTTCGGAAAAAAAAAAAAAAAAAACAAAGCAAAGCAAAAAGAAAAAGAAAGTAATAAAAATAAAACAATTAGCTATTTTGTTACACCACCTGAGGCGACTAAGACACCTTACCAAGAAAGCCTTCATGTAAAATTTAAACATATTTATAAAAACTCCCCTCAAAACAGAAACCAAATATTGTCCAGTTAAGGAATTAATAAGTGGACTATAACATCATGCATGTTCATTGTGGAATGCACGTCAGTAAGATGATAATTCATTTATACAACAATACAGATGGAGATGGATCTAGAGTGAAAAGAGACAGCTTGTGAAGCCTAGCGCTTGTATTATTTCATGTCAAGCACACTACAAAGAATTTACTGACAGAACACTTCAGTGTCACCAATATTTAAGGGAGACATGGAAAGCACATGTATAAAAATGAAGCCATGTCAGTGTTTTCCCATGGGACTGTTCTCCAGCAGAGTTTGCCCTTTTCTGTACATTTTAAAAGTTAAATAACACACCTGAGGAAATGTTGTAATGTGCACATCATGAATTATTACTTCTAGGCTGTGTTTTAAATAGTCTAGATGAACCTTACATTTGAAAGCATCCGATTCTTTGGAAAGAGATAAATCCTCCTCATTAGGAAGCAGTTCATCCCAATCAGGCTGATTACTGAACCTATTTGAATAAATAGAATTCTGAGCTATTGATAATATCAGCTTAGAGAATGTCAACACTTAAATCTCTTTTCCATAGAGCACTTTATAAATTGGGGGATCATCAGTGAATAAAGCAAACTCCTCATTCTGCTCCATAATGATCCTCTTTTAATTACTTCTACTATTTTCTGCACGGCACTATTTCCTAACATCTAAAAGATCACTGATACTTTTTGAACTGGGAACATTAAAAAGGAGAATTATCTTTGCAGTGCAGCTTTTATTCCTTTATGTTCTTGCTTTCTTTTCAGAAATCTCTTAATACCTAGCCAGTCTTCAACTTCTAATTAACTAATTATCACTACTTGTTTTCAAAATAACTTCATGTTCTGCTAAAACTGCTAAATGTCTTGTAGACTCTTTATTCTCTTTTCTTCGCATGTGTAATATTAGCTCTTTATAAAGGTTGGAATGAGAGGCCTGCCCAGCTCTCTCTGATGGCTGGCTTGACTCAGCACTTGAGTCCTGAATCTGTTTGTAGGGACAAGATGCTGTGAGAATTACTAGATATTAAAGAGACAGGACAGAGAACATTTAAAAGAAAAAAAGACTATTGCAAAAAGACTGAACGATTACTATTTAACAGGGTTGTTTATTCCTTGTCATGTATTGCTACTTAGGAAAAAAATCAGAGGTTTATATGAGTTTGACTTGCATTGCCTAAAGGATTTTAACTTCTCATATGTTATTTTTTAAGTCAATAAGCAACGCCTGAGAAGCTCCTGCTCCATGACAGTTCCGAGGAAACAGCTTCCACACCAAAGTCACATAGTGTTTGATATTCCTTCCGATGCAAAAGCATGCACACATAATGCAGTGAATAACCTGGGTAGTCCACCTGAAAGGTTACTACCAGGCTGAATTATCACTGAGTTAGATCTGTGGAAATGTTTGTAGCCAAGGCTAACTAAGGTGAGTAGTCCACCTCCCCTCAATATATGTGTCACTATGCCATGGGCCAGAGGCACAGGCTTCAGAAACAGGAGGAAAGAAACCAGCATACATTGGTGTCTGTTTGGATGCAACCAGGACTATAATATTCTGTCATTGTGACATTCTATGTCAGGACAGGACCAAAACAGCGGGGCCAAGCAACAATGGCCTGCAACCTCTGAAGCCATAAGGTAAATGAAACTTTCTCCTTTAACTTAACTTTCCTGGGTATTTTGTAGAACTAGCTTGTGACCCACACAGAAGCATTCCTCAGCTTGTAAAGAACCATCTCAATTTGTATAAAGAAGCAAGTGTGAGAAGGGCTCAGCATGGTAGACTCATGGCTTACCGAACTAATGATTTCTTTGTCTCTACAATGAGGAGGTCAGAGTGTTGAAGGGAAAAGAGAGGAGTCAGTTTTTGTTTCAGAATTGGGTCAGTGGAGGTACGAAGTGTTTTGTCTGAAAAGAGTGGCTGGTTCCAATGCAAGCATCAGTAGCCCTAAACACTCTAAACACTATATTTTGAATGAAAAATGGGAAGGAAACAGAATCCTATGATAATGAAATAGGCACATTTTCATATATTGTTATTTATTAACTATAATAAAATTAATCCTTGCAATGGAGTCTGATTACAGGATACTTTTAGTGTGCTAGACACCCTTGAGTTCCTTACATTTAATAGTCCTTTAGATATTCAAGATTTCTGCAGTAGACTGAGGAATAATTAGAGTATTGAAATATTATGTAATTTCCCCAAAGAAATATATGTAGTCAGGTAGTGACACTATATGAACCCGAGAATTCCTATAGAGTTCTCCTTTTAAAATCAGGGAAATAGAAGTTTGTCATAGAAGAAAGTTAACAGGATTTGAAACAATTGTTTTTAGCTGAGTTTCTCTTATATATCTAAGCCTGTTTTGAAGACTATTTAACTTATAAGAAAAAGTTCCTTGTATCTTCTCAACTGAAAGTTTAATCGTTTCTACCATTGGAGCTTGAAGAACAAATAATTTATTTGATAAATAATCATTTTGTTTCAGCATCTGAAGCTTAAAACCACAAACAAACCTTCCGCTAGGCAGACAAATGGAATATTTGTTCTCCCAATGCCTTAGGGTATGATGAGCATTTGATCACTATTATTTTTTATCAAGCATATTCCAGAAAGTTTCTGCCTCTTTGAGGTTACCATCTCTGTCATTAGCCAGAAGCTACAATATAAGCTTTGCATCAAATCTCAGACCATTTTCCTTTGTGTGCTCACGTAGCACTGCTTTTAAAAGGAATAGCATCTGTTCACATGGTTGGCAGAAGAAATCAAGCATTAACATTTGAGTTTTTGACTACTGTTATTTGAATAATATATAGAAAACATTTGAATTATTTTTAGTTTGAGGGAAACTGTTCTAAAGTTTATTGTAATATACTGAAAGTATCCTGGCCAAATAAATCAAGTGTTTTTCAAACTCTATTATGATATCTATAGACACAGATTTGTTCTGATATATGGATGAACTATTTTTAAATAAGAAAGCATTTCTAAACTTCAGGTGTTTGAGATGTATTTTAATGTTATTAAATTTTTCCAATATATTTATTATCTTTAAGTAGAGATTTCTATATCAAAATCACTGTATTCTTATCAATGCACCTAATATTTCACAGGATGTAAAGTATTACACAGAATCCCTATAAAGCTAAAAGACATCAGATATCAAGCAAAAATAAACCTTGAAACTTATGAGAGCAAATTTAGCAATTCATAACAAGGGAGGAAATGGCATTTTTAGAGTGGGCTCTGCATGCATGACAGTGACTCAGTCAGATTTAAGAGAATTAATATGCTTTCAAACACTCTTAATCAGCAAGGCCACTGAGAGACCATAAGTATACTAACTGCCTGGAAATACTTTAAAACACCCACCCTGGTAGTGTTTTGGAATCATAATCTATTGGCACCTTTCACAATGGGAGCCTATCAAGTCAAGAGCCTATGTGTGACCAGAATTATTTGTTGCCATTGCTCAGATGCTCTTTGTAGTTTGATGAATCCGATGTTCTCTTATGTAAGGAATACAAATGGCCAATATGTGGACATCACCTTTATTTATTTTTCCTGTTATTTTTTCTATAAAACTAGCCCTCACCTTCAAAATTATGTATGAATTACTATCACATTTCTCTCTGAAGGCAAAGACTATGATTTAGACCAAATCTTTGCTGAGGCTAATTATGGATTGTAGACAAAAGCATCTACTTGGAGTCATAAAAGATGTGATTATGAAGAATATCCAGACCCTGGTCTGCAGGAGGGTGAAGGAGCAGAGAAATGAATTCAGGGCTTCATTCTGAGTATTTTCTGAGTGTGAGGGAAGCAGAGGAAAAGCACAAAATTTAAAGAAGTTAAAAGCTCCTTTAACAGGCCTGCTATTTCAGGGAACAGAAATCAGAGCAGCTCAGCAAAAGTAATCTTGTATCTGGTAATACAATCCTTATTTCAGATGAGGATAATCAATTCACCAGAACAGAGGAGGTTCAACGTTAAATACGTACAACTCCTGAATTTTGAAATGACCCTAGGCTGAGGGTATCTCCATATGCTAGGCAGAAATGAAAAAAAATGACTTAAGTAAAACCTTAGTATAGTGTGTGTGTGTGTGTGTGTGTGTGTGTGTGTGTGTGTGAAGAAGGAAGGCAATACAACATAAACCCAATGAATTATTTTATGAAGAATATTACCCTAAAACCAAAACTTAATAGCAGACAAAATCCCCCCACAAGGGAGAGAAGGAAAAATTCTCAATAAACTATTTGCAAACTGAATTTAATAACACATTCAAAAAGTTATCTGTCATGATCAAGTTGGCTTTGTGCAGCAGATGCATAGATTGTTGAACATACACAAATCCATACATCTGCCACATAAGTCAAGGAAACAGACCACATCATCATGGCTTTAGATGCAAAAAGTTAAATGAGGAAAAGTTTGCATTTATACTAAAATCAGGAAGAAGAAAAGATGTACACTCTCACCACTTCTGTACAATGTCGTGCTTGAAGTTCCATTAAGCCAAAAAAATGAGGCACAATAAGCCCCAGGATTCTTTTAGGAGATGATGTTATTCTCTATATAAATGAATGCACAGCATCTACCAGCAAACTGTTGCAGCTTATAAACACCTCCAGCAAAGTAGCAGAACATAAAGTTAAGACACAGAAATCAGTAGCCTTTCAATATAGCAAAGACCAAGAAAAAAATTCATGGAAACAATTGTGTTTAGAAATAGCAGCAAATAATACCTAAGAATAAATCTAACTAAGGAAATAAAAGGCTTGTAAATTAAAAAAATTAAGATACTGAAAACAAGAATTAATTAAAGAAGATAGCAGAAGGTAAAGACTTCCCATGCTCTCAAATTTGTAGGATTAAGAATGTGAAAATAAGCCACCCTATCAGAAGCATTCTCCTACCTAAGAATCATGGCATTTTTTCATGAAAATTACAGATGCCAGTTCAGAGACTGTGCTTAGACAGACAGGTTTCTTTAGACCAGGATTAAATGAGTATTTTCTCTCTATCCCATCTCTTGGTCATACAAAACTCAGTGAACTAAACAATTAGCAACTGAACTAAGAAAAAAGTTTATTACCCTGAGTTGTCTTAAACGTTTTCAGATAGTTTAAGGCATTATCAACAAAGTTTTTCTAAGAAGCCACATCCACCATTCACTGGGTGGCTCTCACTGATTTAAGAGACACTGTAGGATTTGAAGAGATATCAGAAAATTGGTGCAAGTTCACCAATAAGTCATATCATTTAAGAGTAATATATAAAAAAAGATGTTTTCTTCCTCATTTTCTATTATTCTTTATACAACATTACTCCAAATCTATTAGTCTTTACTAGTCTAGCAAATTATTCGCCAATGATACCAACCCTCATCACTCGTGGAGATACTTACTATTCACAAGTAAGCAAATATCAGAGGCTCCTGGCAGGAGAGAACTCTTAAGCTTGCTGGAGCACCTTATATTATTTTTGGCCTAAAATGAACCCATAAAAATGAAGAGAAATAAGACCAGATCTTGGTGCGATACTATTCCTTGTGCTTGTTCTGTGGAAAAAACAAAAATTAAAGCATCTTTTTTTTTCCATTTTAATTTAATTTTTTTTAAATCCCTGTGAACTAATTACTTTACCATTGTTTTCCTTTTTTTTCCTTTCATTTATTGTCATTCATAATCACCTGCATACTTACTGGGCAAAGACCCTTCTTTGTGATTTGTCAGACACTCTTTTAAAACATCACTGAAGCAAATAAATAACAACAACTTTGGAAATTCTTCTTTTGTCTGGCTGATTATTTTCTTTTTACTGGCATTGCTTACTTTATCCTGAGAGAAAGAAGCTCCGCAGAAGAAGCATGATGGAATATTACTTAGTCTGAGTTCAAACTTCTTTTAGAAAGAGACTAAGAGAAGTTACAGATCTGGAGGAATAGTTGGAGAAAACTTCCACCACCTGGGGGCAGCACTTTGAGGACGATTGATCATTGACATTGAAGAAAAGGTCTACAGCAAGGTCTACAGCAAGGTCTACAGCAAGGTCCACAGCAAGGTCTACAGCAAGGTCCACAGCAAGGTCTACAGCAAGGTCCACAGCAAGGTCCACAGCAAGGTCCACAGCAAGGTCCACAGCAAGGTCCACAGCAAGGTCCACAGCAAGGTCTACAGCAAGGTCCACAGCAAGGTCCACAGCAAGGTCCACAGCAAGGTCCACAGCAAGGTCCACAGCAAGGTCTACAGCAAGGTCCACAGCAAGGTCCACAGCAAGGTCTACAGCAAGGTCCACAGCAAGGTCCACAGCAAGGTCTACAGCAAGGTCTACAGAAAGGTCCACAGCAAAGTCTACAGCAAGGTCCACAGCAAGGTCCACAGCAAGGTCCACAGCAAGGTCTACAGCAAGGTCTACAGAAAGGTCCACAGCAAGGTCCACAGCAAGGTCCACAGCCAGGTCCACAGCAAGCAGGACTCAGTGCGTTTATCATAACTGCTGCACTGCACTGCTGAATCTTCCATAGAAGTCACAGGTTATTTTAATGCACACAAGAGCTTTTTTTCACGAATGCAAGCATAATGATTTGTGAGAATTTCTCCTAGTGTCTATATAAGCAACAACTTTGCAGAAATTATACAATTATGCTACAATACTAAATAGTAATTTATTAAACCTAACTACTATATAATTACACATGAATTTAAAGTAATAATCTGTTGAAAGAAATGGGATTTTCCACTAATACTTCAGTGGAAACATTCAGCACTCCATTTGCCAAATTTTCTTGGTGACAGTAACTATGCTTAAATTTTAGGGTGGGAGGTAGATACAAAAGAGCAAATCCCATGGCCCCATAAAACATCAAAACCTTTGATTAAGCATTGTAGCACTGGAAGAAAACACAATTGCAATTGTCAATAAATTTCCACTGACAGAGTATTTGACATTATTACAAGAAAACTGAAGCCAGTAAATATTCTCATTAAGCATTTGACATTCTGTGTCTAACATTTTAAAGAAATCTTCCCAGCTTTTACGCAGAGTGCAGAATTAAAAGTAAAACCAAGGTAGTGTGTTTATCAGTAGAATATAATAAAGAGCGATGCAAAATGTGATGATGATGACATATGATGAGAAGAGGGGTTTTCATTCTTTTGAACGGTAGTGGATATACTTGAAATGTTTTGTATATACGATACTCTGAATAAACGAACAGAAGAAAGACAAAAATGAAGGGTGATCCTTTTATTTTTCATTTTGATTGGTCTTTTAATGGAAAGAATTATGATTTTTAAAACAAGAATGCAATGAAGGTTTATAAAATATATGTATCTATATTGCACCAAAAAAAATTAAACTACAAAATTAAAACATGGACAGTATGTTATAGTTAATTTAACAGTAGGCCTAATCATGTTTATTATTAGCCCTATAATTATTATTACGTCAGTATTTTCTAGCCCACTAACAGTCAATGAACACACAGACACCTGTTGTACCTTACAATAGCCTTAGTTAAGCTGGGGAGGGGTAGATATTAATCTCCTAAACGACATCCTATATTGGAGCAGGTATCCCATACCTGCCCTAAGCCCATGCCATCTGCTTCTAGTAATTTCTATCAAGCTACCTACCATCCATAATCCCAAATACATGCTAATCCTCTTTGTCTTGGTCAAATCTTCATCCACGTTGGCTATGTCCCGTCTCCCCCACTTAACCCGTGGCAGCAGGCTCCTTCCTCCTCTCTTCTCTTCAGGTCTTTCCTCCTTCCCAAGTTTCTTTCTGTCCCCCGAAAGCAGGACTCTCAGCCAGGCCCATCCTATTTACCCTGTGCAGGTGTGATGGCTCTTAGGCAAGGTACAAACAAATTGGGGCACATGAGCCTGCTCATTTGAGCAGACCAGACCAACCTCCAACAGTACTAGATAGAATAAGAAATAATGTTTGTACATCTGAGGTAGGTTTTCTTCAGATAATTTTATCCTAGCTTACCTCATTGTTTAAATGAATTAAAGTCAGTCTCTTCCAAGCCATATCCTTGCATCTCACTGAGATCAGAACCCTGGGAGCAGCTGCCCTTCAATACAAGAATGCAGACAAATATGCAAATATCTCTTCACTTTTTTTCTTTTCTGAAAAATAAGAATATTCTTGACATCTATCTATGTGTATACAGTCATACACACACACACACACACACACACACGTATACTTAAGTATATATATACTTATCCATACATTTAGGTTAGGATATTTAGGTAATATACACATTAAGTATAAACAGTACTTATACATTTTGTATACATTTACATATATAGCTTATACATTCATATATACATATGGATGTATATATTAACTGTGTGTATATATATTTATATGTGTTTGAATATATATGCATACACACATACATGTCTATGGGTAAATAAGTTTGATTTTAGTAGAAGAAACATAAAGTTAAAGCCGATTGGATATGCACTCATTATCACAGTCCATTGAAAATATCAAGGCTTGTTCCAAGAAAAATAAAGGTGATTTTTTTCATCCAGAAAATAAATTAAACATTTATAAAACAGAAATCTTAATGTTACAATATAGGGCAACAGATGATAATCTCAAACTTTATAGGAATTTTTATTTCTAAATAAGAAATGAATAAAGTAACATATTCCTCAATAAACTTTACTTATTTTTCACAAATCAAGTGAGAATCTTTACAAAGATGTCATTTATCATGTTTTCAAATTCATGGTTTGATGATTCCCAATATGCTTACCTCCTCTCTCAGCTGAACATTTAAGCTCACCCCTTCATGTTTTACCTCAAAAGACATTTACAAAACAGATACACTTTGCAGGACTTTTAGACAAGCCGAAACGCCTGGAGCCCTGAACTCCATTTGGCAGACAGATAATGGGATGTTTTAATTTCTAACCTAAAGCAACAGCACATCCAAAGACTTGGAACGCCACGGGGACTGATCTGTTGTGGGAATGTGCTCCTTTTCAACAGACCCATCTGTGAATACTCCTCATGCATAAATGGAATGAGGTTTGTTGGGTCCCTCATGATAAACAGAAAGACTATTTTCTATTTTCTTTTTATCAACTGTAACTGAAAAACAGCATTCACAATCCTAATCTTAAAAAAAAAAACTTGCACTATTAAAATTTCACATCAGCCAAATCCCCTCAGGATGTGTCTCTCTTTAATTTATATAATTTCCCCATAATAACATGAAAGACAATAAATTAGACTTCTGAGAAACTTCATGATTAACAAATCAGGCTAGACGTATGAGTTTTAAAACAATGTGTAAGTGTAATATAGGAATCCCGTTTCTGTCATATTTTACTAGATTAGGAGCCTGAAAAATAATTTGGAATGTTGGTTTTACAGTTATGTGCATAGTATGATGTCTTAAGAAATTCTAGCATTCTCTAAAATTATCTCTCCTTTGTTTTCGGTCTTTTATTTTTCTCCTATTGCTGATGTTTCTTCTGTTTTTCCTCATATTATTATAGATAGTGTTAGTCTAGATAGTTAGATATTGAGATTGGAATTTAACAATGATAATGATAAATTCTGTAGGAAAATACAGGAGAGAAGTCATTGAATGTGTTAGAATAAAAATTGCTTGTTATTTATCTTGGGTGATCAAGGATGACTTGACTTATTAAGAAAGTAACAGTTGAACAAGCCTAGGACACCAAGGGTGAGTTAGAAGGCTCAGACATGCAAAACGACAAAGAAAATAAAGCTAGAGCTTCGCAAGGTGGGCGAAGTGCAGGAGCAGATAAACCCCAGCCGCCGGATGCATGGGGAATGGTGAGGGACTTGCAGTGGCATTTAGCACCAAATCAGAACATCTTCTTCAGAGCTGTGAAAAGGACTTGATGCTTGATAATCTAAAGAAGGTGACAGCTATCAGGGAGCTGAGAACTGACTCTTGTTGGTCTTAATTTTGAAAGTATTTTCTTAATAGACTTTTCTTTAGATCAATACCTATTTTTAAAAGTAGGAATAGGCTTCCACACAGGCACTCTTACCTGTTTGACACAGATCCTATGATGAAGATGCCCTGACACAGAACGCCACTACTGTGACCCTCTGTCAGTGTGTTGTTTTCGCTAAAAACTGATGATAGAATGTCAATGTTACTATTTAAAAGTTGTTATAAAAATGCACAATGTGTATTTGTGTAAATTACATAAAGGAATTAACTGTCAGGGGGATTTACTGCACATTATAAATTATACTACTCTGAGTGCTCTGAAAGTTTCATATAATCCATCTGTGTTTTTTTTCCTACTTTCCCTTTCTTTGATAATCTGGTAATCACTGTTTTTTCTTTAAGTGTCCTTGTTATACTGCCATTTAGTTGAAAGCATGAAGCGAATAAACTTTTGAGACTCTAATATGCTTCAGACAACTTCAATGACATGTACTAGACACACAATGAAATGCACATATTAAAAATATAACATTTACTAAGTACTGTGGAACTAAGTTTACTATTTTATTTTTTCTTTTTAATTCATTATAATTTATTCATATTGCATCCCTACTGTGGTCCCTTCTCTTGTATCTTCCCATTCCCACCCTCTCTCCCTCTTTGGCCCTTAGACCTCTGACAGAAGGAGGCCCCCTCCGCAACCACATGACCACAGCCTATCAGGTCTCATCAGGATAGCCTGCGTCTGCTTCCTCTTTGTGCTTGCTGGGCCTCCCCAGCAAGGGGAAGTGATCAAATTGGGGTCACCAGAATTCATGCCAGTGGAAGTTCCCACTCCCCCTACAACCATGGAGAAAGAGCTGTCTATAGGCTGTATCTATCTGAACAAGAGGTACAGACTCACTACATGCATTGACCTTGGTTGAAGAAACTGTAAAGGCCCCCTTGGGTCCAGATCTGCCAGCCTCGATGGTCTCCTAGTAGGGTTTCTGAACCTCTGGAACCTTCTATCCCCAGACTTTTCCATACCACTCTCAGCACTCTGCCCAGAGTCCAGCTGCCAGTCCCACCATCTATCCTGATACCCTCTTGGGTGGAATCTCTCTGAGGACATCTGTGTTGGGCTAATAATACCCACTTATAAGTGAGTACACACCATGCCTGTCTTTCAAGGTCTGGGTTACCTCACTCAGGATGATCATTTCTAGTTCCATCATTAACCTGCAAATTTCAAGATCTCCTTGTTTTTAAGAGCTGAGTAGTTTTATTGTGTAAATGTACCACAGTTTCTTTATCCATTCTTCAGTTGAGGGACATCTAGGTTGTTTTCAGATTCTGGCTATGATGAATAAAATTGCCATGAACATAGTTGAACAAATGTCCTTGTCTGGTGGAGTATCTTCCAGGTATATGCTCAGGAGTGGCATAGCAGGATCTTGCAGTAGCACTATTCTCAATTTTCTGAGAAAGCATCAGATTGAATTCCAAAGTGACTGTACAAGTTTGTACTCCCACCAGCAATGGAGGAGTGGTCCCCTTTCTGCATATCCTTGGCAGCATGCGCTGTCACCTGAGTTTTTTATCTTAGCCATTCTGATAGGTGTAAGATGGAATCTCAGTCATTTTGATTTGCATTTCCTTAATAGCTATGGACACTGAGCATTTCTGTAAGTGTTTCTCCACCATTCAGTGTTCCTCTGGTGAGAATTTTCTGTTTAGCTCTGTATCTGATTTTTTAATTGGACTATTTGGTTTGGTGGTGGTTAATTTCTTTTAAATGTGCAAGTTAGTACTATAAAATGGTCTCAGGTTTATGAATAATCACTAAAACATTTCTATCTTACAAACCTGATACTGTTTCACCCTTATTCTGCCATATTTCCTCTGCACAAACACATCTTCATTGCTTTGCGTTCCTATAAAGCTGGGCATATTTTATTTTACATACTATCTTTAATATAAATTCAACTCATAGTTTTTGACTGAATCTCTTTTCTTTAAATGCTGAATATTGCTCTATTTAATGTATATGTCATATTATCTTTTTCAGTGATCAAGTAATGAATATCCAGAAAGCAAATAAACCCAAAATGAAATGTTTTCTCACACTTGTGATCAAGTTTTCTATAAAAAATAAAAATAAATAAAAAGAAAAAAGGAGAAGTATTGGTAAATAAAAGAGTGTAGTATTGATGGGGAAAAATGTTGCAACTACCATGGAAAAAGGTAAAGGACCTCTTAAAAATTAAATTTAAATAGTGGCTATTCTGGAAGTCTTATCTGGATATATATTCAAACATCTGAAAGCAAAATATCAAGCAAGTTTTAGCTGTACTTTCAACAGCAAAGACATGAAATAAGTCATCCTCACATTTTGGAATCATGACAGCTTAGTTCTTTTTTTTTTAATTACTGAATAATATACCACTGTATGACTATGCCACAATTTATTTAACCATTATTCCATTGAGGACATGTTAGTTGTTTCCCAACTTGAAATTTTTAAATGAAGCTACCAGTAATATTTATGTCCAAATATTTGTATGGCCATTAGGTCAGTTTGCTGTTACATTAATAAATGCTGAAACTTACCAATAAATAAAAAAACATATGTTTCTAGATTTCACTCTATGATTACTTGACCATTGGGAAGAGTTAGAAAAAATATAATTTAAAATCAGACCAGGAACAAATTGAACATGATATGTTTTATTGGGTTGGTATCCATGAAGTGTCTGCCCCTTTCTGAGGGAGAAGAGAGGAAAAATGGATGGGAAAGTGGCAGCAATAGGGACCTGGAGGAGGGAACGGGGAAGAAACTGTGGTCAGGAGGTAATAAATGAGAGAATATTTAAAAACTGAATAATTAAAAAATAGTCCTGATCTAAAAATAAATAATCAAATTATAAATAGATAAACTAAAACCAAAAGAGGAGGAGAGGAAAAGAAGACAAAGAAGAAGATGAAGAAGAAGGAGGAAGAGGAGAAGGAGGAGGAGGAGGATAATAGAAGCCTAGCTTCCTGTCATCCTAGCTTCCTGTCATCCTAGCTTCCTGTCATCCTAGCTTCCTGTCATCCTAGCTTCCTGTCATCCTAGCTTCCTGTCATCCTAGCTTCCTGGCGTCCATCTTAAAGCCCAGTGACTGGTTTGCCACATTTGAAGTCATCTCTATCAGGAGATTCTTTGATGCTTATCATCTTCTTTGAGATAGTCTGGGTGTTGCCATGTTAACATGTCTTAATGTCAAAGAATCTTTGAAACAATAAAAAGAAAGCAAAATAAAAGAATTTAAAAACCTCTTTAAATGTCACATTCTGCATGTCTCTGAGGTTTTTGAAGACCTTATCTATTTTATCTCATCTATCACTAGAATCATATCTATCTGTTAAACCTAGCAGGCTGTTTAGGATAATTAGGTAATGCAAGCTAATTGTTAGTTGATAAACTCATGGTCATGTCAGTTACTAGCCTATTTTTATCACAAGAATGTACAGTCTTGCTTTGTTCCTTTTCTTATTCATCTATCTTTGTACACCTTCTCTAGTTTTAAGGAGCACTTTTTATAATTGTATTTTCTACTGTTAACAATTTTAGCCTCTGTTTTAAATACTTTAGTGGTCATTATAGATTTTGTAATGTACTGACAATTATTCAAGTTTACATTTCAATTATTTTTTTATTTCTGTCTCTCTCTCTCTCTCTCTCTCTCTCTCTCTCTCTGTGTGTGTGTGTGTGTGTGTGTTTGTGTATGTGTGTGTGTGTGTGTGTGTATGTGTGTGTGTGTGTGTTTGTGTATGTGTGTGTGTGTGTGTGTATGTGTGTGTGTATGTGTGTGTGTGTGTGTTTGTGTGTGTGTTTGTGTGTGTGTGTGTGTTTGTGTGTGTGTGTGTGTGTTTGTGTGTGTGTGTGTGTGTGTGTGTGTCCTAATACAATACTCCCAATTACTCCCTCTGTGTCATTACCCCAATTTTTTTCAAAAGAATAAAGACTATTTTTATTTCAGTTTATAAACCATGTAGTCTGTCTCTGTTATACCTGTTACCACATTTAAGAATTTCACACATGAATACTATATTTATATCATTTCCAGTCCTCATGCTTTACCCACTAATTTCTTTCTTGTCATCCTAAATTCTCTCACAAATTTACAGCCTCTCTTTCTTTATTATTGTTGTGCAAATGCACATACACTTGTACATACAAACAAGTGCTAAGTACATTTAGCATTGTTCGTATGTCTATGGGTCTAGGGATGACCACTTGAAATTGGATAACCTTTCATAACCTTTCAAGGGGCTTGTCCCTAGAGAAAACTGATTCTCCTTTTTTTTTTTTTTTTTTTTTTTTTTTTTTTTTTTTTTTTTTTTTGGGCAGCCACCAATTGTCTGCATCTTTTCATCTTGGGATTGGGCCTTGTGTGTATATGTTAGCCTCATTTTTCTTATACTAAATAGTCTTTATTTAAAGCCTTGTTTCTAACACACAAAATTCTTTGTCTAGAAGGAATTATTTTACTACTTTGTTATATACAGACTAGAAATAGCAGTTCCTTCAATTATTTGTTTAGGCTATATTTTTGTCATCACTTATTGTGATGATTTCCACCTGTATTTTTAGAAGGTGACATTTTTCTTTCATTCTTTTAACTATTTTGGGTTATTTATATTTTTAGAAAAATTATGATGTAAATTTTACTCTTATTCTTGTATTAATACACTTTTCCTCTTCAAGACCTCCACTCTGTCTTTTTATTTTAGCAGTTTCATCATATTGTGCCTAATTAGACATTTTTGTATTCATCATCCTTGAAGATAATGTCTTCGATTTGTGGATTAGTCATTGCCAATTTTGAGAAATTCTCACCCACCATTAATTCAAATATTGATCTCTTGTCTATCTTCTGATACTGCCCCTGCATAGACTATACTTGTTATAGCTGTCCCATCAGCTTCGCATGGTCTCTACAGCTCTGAGTCCACATGTTTTTCTTCCAAGCGTTGTATTTCACAGTTGTGCTGACATTAGCTTGACTCTATGGCTGTATTCCATCTACCTTCAATGCCATGAACAGCAGCATACTTTCTGTTACTGTGATTTCCTCTACTGTGCGTTATGTCTTCTTCGCCTCTGCTTACACTGCCATGGGCTACCTGCTACTCTTTTTGTTAGAACCCTCAGTTTATTTATCATATATTTTAAAAACCAAATGTCCTAAGTTTCTGTAGCACCTGAGTGTCTGACTTCATTTTTTTCCCGTCAAATTTTGTTTTGCTTTTTCCCTGCTACCTTTCTCACATGGGCATGTGGTGGAGTCGGGGCAATCAGAGACAGATGTTCTTTGTTGAGGTTGTTCTTTGCTCTGCGGAGCAGGTGGTCCATGCTTGACATTTTCCTTAGGTTATGATAACTTCCTCAAACATTCTTGATTTTTGTTGCTTTCTCTACTTGAGCTTTCTCAGTCTGTGGTGAAATGCAAGGCTAGCAGGCAGTCTAGTTTCAATTTTCTATCAAACAGAGCCTTCTTGACGTGGTTCCCAGCGCAAGGGGAGGAAGAGCAGTCTTAGAGTGACCTTGTGGAGTGGTGATGAATCTTGTTTTTTGTTTCCATTTCCCACCAAAACGCGTTTCTGTTTATCCAACCTTTTTTTTTCTGATACCCAGACTCCATACAACTCTTTCTAATATTCACAGCTCTTCTCATGACTTTAGTTTGCAATGTATTGTTGAAAAAGCTATGAGAAAAACATTATATGAACTTCATTTTCATTTCTACAGTGGTAGACAGTAACTATAGAAACATATTAAATTGTGTGGATCTCTCCTCTAAATATAAGGAAATTTAGTAAAAATGCTAATTAAAATACAGGATTCCTGAAGACTGAGAACCTGTATTGATCAACTCAATTGATAATTAGCCAGGGTTTCAGAGAAAATGTACAAGCATACTATACCCACTGTGAAGTATAGATGTGACAGTATTACACCTACTACAGCTTAGTATTTATGAACTTATCAATTTGAGCTGAGCTTACTTGGATAAATCAGATATGTCTTTCATAATATGTGTGAGAAGATCCAGTGTATGGACAAAAAACTGCTACATCAATAATATATTCCTGCCACTAAATTTCCTGGCTAAAATTCCAACCGACATGATTTCTAGCAGTCTTTTTTTGTGTGTATTTAGAGCCATTAAAATGTGAAATATATTCATGACCATCCACCCAAATAATATGTTAGATACTGAATACTACTTTAGTTTCTTGTTATAAATCTTAAATATTATATTTTTAAATTGATGTCACAAGTTCAAAATGTTAATGCCATAAGTACTATGAAATTATGTAGATAACCTTCACTTATAAAGTGAATATGTCAATTCAATTTTTTACTAGTTTGTTCATTGTTTTGGTCATGTTCCTTAAACCTTTCTAGGTAGTGGATATAGGTTACATCATACGTATCCATCACTGCATGTGTTCTCAGCCATCATCTTAAAAGCTGGGTTCTATATTAAGATATTAAGATGATTGTTTACTCATTGAAACACTTAGTGTGATTACTTAAGTATTTAATTGTACAAAGTAGTTCACATATACAGACAATTACCTCTGTAATATAAATTGTACCTCTTTTTGCTTTTAGTATTTATTCACTGACTTGTGTCCAATTATGAATCATCCCAATCATCCCTAGCTAATGCTAATGAATCTGTTGTTTATTTCTATGAGCCACAGGTGAAAATTGATCAGTATGCCTCCATGTCGCTGACCCTTATGAACCACTACAATTATCAGCAATGGTAGGCTATATCCAAAGTTGCTATAGTGGCACTTACAATGGTTATAGTGGAATAACCAATAGCTGTACCTACGGTTGGACTTAAAGTCCATTCAACAGGAGGCACATAAAATGCCCTGTAAATTGGTTTTAACCCAAATTTCTTTATTAGAACTGAGACTGACTCTGTTGAGACTCATCTAACTCATCTGTGAAGCTGCTGGTAACAACAGCATCTTCTTCCTTCAGTGTGGAATCAGAAAAACAAGGAATTAGTTTTGTTTGTTTGTTTGTTTGTTTGTTGGAGAATGTTGTTGCTGTTGTTTTCACAATGGTTTAGGATCATTCTGATTCAGTAGATGTGTTACTGCGGATATGGACCCACTACCTTCGTTTCTGTGTATTTCAGAATAAAATTTTAAATGAAAAAAAAAAAAACAGCAGTAGCAAGAACAAAGCAGTAAAATAAAATTGAGTTACAGTTTAGACACTTCTTAAAATAGAAAAACAAACTAGTTTTCTCTGATTATTTTGCAGCCATCACAGTTTTAAAGATAAGATTACACAAAAGCCAAGACTGAGCTGCAAAGTAAGCATTGGGACTCTTGTCCCCTGCAGAGTTCTTCCTTGAGCTCCAGGCTTCTGCCTTTCCCCTGTCTCAGCATGGGATCTAGGGGCAAACTTTGTCCTTCAGGCCACAATTTTTGGTTCTTTGTTTTCCTTTTTAGGTCTAAGAGAGAATCAGTGTGTTTATCACATATTTCTAAAGGTTCCATAAATAATGCCTAGAGCATATTCCCGATAGTGTCTCTTGGGTTTCTAGCAAATTGAAGAGAAAATACTAAGGAAACCTAAGATCATTTTTATATCTCATATTAGTGTGGTTCAAATTTCAATCAACGAGGCAATATTGATGTACAGTTTTTATGGAATATGTATAGTTTACAATAGAAATCACTCAGTTATACTTCTCTGTTATACTTTATGTGGATTTTGAAAAATGTATATATACATAATAGTTCACACACGTGCATGCGCACACACACACACACACACACACACACACACACACACACACACACGCTTTAACACTGCCATACAGCCTTTAATGCATTATTTTCCTATGCACCTTCTCTTGGTATTTTCTAAAACGTTCAGTGATATCTCGTGGCTTTTATTGACCTTACAAGAGGGATTATTTCACAAGTATTTTCTCAAGTGAATATTCAGTTTCTATTTCATTATTGTTTTTTATTTTAAATTAAAGCAGATATTAGAGAATCCTCATAAACCCCTTTATCCATTACACACACACACATGCAGACATCCCTATTACTTACTTAAAATAAACCTTTCCTACACTGGAGATTTTTCTTAATTCCTCTTGTTCCATTTGTCCTTGAAGAGCAAGGAAAAAGTCAAATGAAGCAATTTATCACAGAAAAAGCACTCTCTTGAAAGATAAGCCATCACCCAGGAACAGGAACAAAGAAAAATGTCTTTTGGATCTCCTTCATTAATTGTTTTAACTAGTACTTATTACTTGAATGTATTATTCTCTTTAGGTATACGTGATAACCCACAATTGTTCTATGTTAAAAATAATTTCTCACTGAAAGACACATAGGTTGTCACTAAATAGTCCCTTGTGACTACTTTTGAACTGCTGATACGTACATAATACATTCATACATATAAATAGCTTTCCTTATGAATAAATGTATCTTTGTATGCATTTTTTTTTTGCACTTCTTTGGATCATAGTACACATGGACTTTTTGTTGTGTCTTCAATAAACTGAGTTTAGAGCAGTTTCAAATTGGCAAAATAGTAAGCAAAAGCAGGGAATCCCCACGGACACCTTTACCCCCTTTACTTTACATGCGCGAAGACAATGCAGTTATCATTGTTATTTATGTCTTGCATCAGTGTGATGCACGCGTCTCCATTAGTGATTCGACTCCTTGTTATTAGAGAGGATCCTCACTTCAACAGAAGCCATCCTCCATTGCATGTATATGTTTTATACATACATATATAACTACCTTGACATTTAAATGTCAGTAAACTGTCCTAAAATGTCCTTGTTCATTTTTCTAATCCCTCTTTAAAATATAGTCATTTAAAAAATCTTTCTAGTTTTGTTCTCAGCCAGATTGTTCTCCTCCTCTTACCATCCTCAGATTGTTTCCAGTCTCTCCTCACCACCAATCCTTTCCCCAGGTTCATTACTTCCGGATTTGTCTGGTGAGTCCCATTCAGTTTAAGAAGGGTGTGGTCACTGAATAGGAGTTATCGATTGGCCACTGCTGGGGTTGCCCATGGGAGGACCACTGAAGGCAATGACCCTCCTCTCCCCAAATCCATCAGTAGTTAACAGGTCAGCACTAAGTTTGGTGACTGAAACCTTCTTCTTTTTGTGCCTGCCTGTGTTAACAGGCCGTTCTTACCTGTACCCTGTGCTGAAGTCCATGGCTGCTATAAGGAAAGTGGAGAGGAAGGGCCTGGAGACATGGCTCCATCTTGGCCTACCCACAGGATTTAGGTTCAATCCTAAGCATCACAGGACAGTTGACAAATGTCTGTAACTCCAGTTCCAGGTAATCCAACATCATCTTCAGGCCTCTATGGACACTGCACACATGTGATGTACAGACATTCGTGAAGGGAAAAAAATACCCATACCACAAAAATAAAGAGAAAAGAAAAGGAAACATGGGATGGAGGGGTGGAGGAAAGGAGTGCATGGGGGAGGCAGGAAGAGAGTAAGGTAGAGAGGGAGAGGCTATTCACCACCCTTTGCGTAAATTGCTATTATTTCTTTCTTTATGTTTTTTGCAGTTCAAATATTTATTATAATACAAATATCTCTTTGCTGCTCAGTCTACACTTATTTCTTTACTGAGATCCATGACGCCATCAGACATTTCTTCTGAGAGTCACACAGATTATTCAAATGAAGGCTTCAGATGACTGCACAACATTATGAAAAGTTTACAATACTATGTTCAAAGAAAAGAAAATGTAGATTGAATGTCTTTGATTCTTTGCAAGTGATCAATTGGCCTGATGCATATTAAGTCTATTTCTGTTATCTCTCTTCTGAAATACACAAACACACACACATACGCACACGCACATGCATGCACGCATGTGCGTGCACACCTATATTAACACCACTTTTTATTATTGTCATTTTGTATTTACTATAGGCTCAATTTCAGATCTATTGCCTCCAGTTATAAAATATTATGTCATTTAATGCATTAAACATGAGGTATTTGTTAGTGTATAATAAGAAACTAATGCTTACATTCCTGCACTATGACATGAACTTTCAAGTAAATCTAATGTTGATAAAGGCTTATGAAGGATAAGTAGTATTTTTCCGTAAAAGATTATAATAGTCTATATTAAATCCTATAATATAAGAAAATAGTAATTTTCTATTTCTATCAGACATATTATCATTTTTATTGTAAGATGCACCATTGTTTTAGGCAACAGATAAAAGAAAATGGATAATTAAATACATGATCATTGCTTGATCTAAGACTCCTGCACAGACCTGCATAAGTCGGTTACCAACACATGTATCAGGAGCACAAATCTAATGTGTTGTCAAAATTTGTAAAAACAGAAAGCAGAATAATGAAATTTGGAAGTCTCAAAATTACTGTAGGAAGATAGAAAAAAATTAATTTCCTCCTGAGAATATAAAAGACAAACCAATATTCATTGAATGAATTCCAATTACTAGTGTAGTACTAGGGGGAAGGAAAAAATAACCTTTAGAGAGAAAAGAGAAAATTAAATGTAAAATAGTGGCAGGTTGGTAGGACTTACAGGCAGACTCGCGTTGTCTCTACAAGAATTTCAATCAATCTAAGCCAACAGTGTATACAAAATGACTTGGTTTAAAAAAACAATTTCAGAGATATTAACATGCTTTTACAAATTATATCTCAGAATCTATACATTTTAACCTGGTTGTTTTACTACATTCTTTATTCTTCCGAGAGAGTTAACTACTTATTTCTAAAATGAATGTAGCAACATCAAAAGCGTGTGTGAGTGTGTATGTGAGTGTGTGTGTGTGTGTGTGTGTGTGTGTGTGTCTGTGTGTGTGTGTTTCTTGACTGATTCTAAAAAGTTCCTCCCCTCACAGCAGGTGTTTATTTTTTCTTTCTTTTTCTTTTTTATTATAATTTATTCACATTACATCCCAGTTGCTATCCCCTCACTCTTCTTCCAGTTCCCACCTCCTGCATTCTTCCACCTTATTCCCCTTCCTTAGACCTCTGATGGGGGGCTTCTCCCCCAGACTTTGGTCACAGTCTATCAGGTCTCATCCAGGTAGCCTGCATGCCTTTCCTCTGTGGCCACCAAGTCCACCCTGCATGGGGCAGTCGTCAAATCGCAGTCATCAGAGTTCATGTCAGAGGCAGCTCGCTCTCTGTCTCCTCCCCATACACATGGAGCATGAGCTGTCCATCAGCTACATCTCTACAGGGGGTCTAAGTACACTGCATGCCTTGTCCTTGGTAGGTGCATCACTTTGTGCAGGCCTCCAGGGTCCAGAGGTTCTGGCCTTGGTGGTCTCCCTGTAGAGCTCCTGACCCATCTGGGGCCTTCCATCCTCCCTTCCTCCCTTCCATACAACTCTCAGCTCTCCTCTCAGGGTTTGACTGCAAGTCCCAGCATCTGTCCTGAACCCCAACTTGGTGGAGATTCTCAGAGGACTTCTATGTTGGGCTAATATCCACTTAGAAGTGAGCATATATTATGCTTGTCTGGGTCTGGGTTACCTTACTCAGGATGATCATTTCTAGTTCCATCCATTTGCCTGCAAATTTCAAGATTTCCTTGTTTTTTAATAGCAAATAGTATTCCATTGTGTAAATGTACCACAATTTCTTTATTCATTTTTTAGCTAATGGAAATATAGGTTGTTTCCAGATTCTGGCTATTACAAATAAAGCTGCTATGAACATAGTTGAGCATATGTCCTTGTTGTATGCTGGAGCATCTTTTGGGTGTATGTCCAGGAGTGGTATAGCTGAGTCCTCAGGTAGCACTGGTCCCACATTTCTGAGAAAGCACCAAATGGATTTCCAAAGTGGTTGTACAAGTGTAAACTCCCACCATCAATGGAGGAGCATTCCCCTTTCTCCACATCCTTGCCGGCATGTGCCGTCACTTGAGTTTTTTATCTTAGCCATTCTGCTAAGTATAAGATGGATTCTCAGTATGATTTTGAGTTGCTTTTCCCTCATAACTAATGGTGGTGAGCATTTCTTTAAGTGTTTCTCAGCCATTCAATATTCCTCTGTTGAGAACTCAGTTTAGCTCTGTACCACATTTTTTAATTTGATTATTTGGTGTGGGGGCATTAATTTCTTGAGTTCTTTATTATTTTGGACATTAGCCATTTGTCGGAGGTAGGGTTGGTGAAGATCTTCTCCCAGTCTGTAAGCTGTCATTTTGTTCTGTTGACAGTGTCCTTTGCCTTCAAGAAGCCTTTCAGTTTCATGAGGACTCATTTTTTAATTGTTGACCTTAGAGCCTGAGCTGTTGGGGTTCGTTCAGGGAGTTGTCTCCTGTGCCAGTGAGTTCAAGGATTTTCCCCACTTTTTCTTCTAATAGTTATAGTGTCTCAGGTTTTATGTTGAAGTCTTTAATCCACTTGGACTTTACTTTTGTGCATAGTGATTTCCATTTTTCTCTCTGTGGCTGTCCAGTTAGTCCAGAACAACTTGTTGAAGATGTTATCTTTTTTCCATTGTATGGATTTGGCTTCTTTGTCAAACTCAAGCATCCATAGGTGTGTGGGCTTATTTCTAGGTGTTCAATTCAGTTCCACTGGTGAACCAGCCTACTTCCTGGCTGGTACCATGCTGTTTTTATTATGCTTTCTTTTTTTTTTTTTTTTTTTTTTTTTTTTGGTTTTTCGAGACAGGGTTTCTCTGTGTAGCCTTGGCCATCCTGGACTCACTTTGTAGACCAGGCTGGCCTCGAACTCACAGCGATCCGCCTGCCTCTGCCTCCCAAGTGCTGGGATTAAAGGCGTGCGCCACCACGCCCGGCTATGCTTTCTTTATTGTACAGCTTGAGATCTGGGATGGTGATTCCTCTAGAAGACTTTTTATTGTACAGGATTGTTTTCACTAGTCTCATTTCTTTGTTTTCATTTTTTTTTCTATGAAGTTGAGAATTGATCCTTCAAGGCTGGTAAAGAATTGTGTAGGTATTTTGACAGGGATTGCATTAAATCTGTAGATTGCTTGCAGTAAGATGGCAGTAATTTATTACTGCATCCACTCCATGTTCTCCCAGTGATCTGCTTCAATTGGCAAATACATTTAAATCTCTTTTTCAAGCAAAACTCATTTTCCAACTGCTATTTGGAAATTTGAATATTTGAGAGTAACTTTACATCTGGTTCTTCTTCTGTTTTATGGTATTTTCATCTGAGTGTCTTACCTCCATCTGCTTCCACCGCTGACAGGTCCCCATAGGAGAGAAATGTTCCCTCATAGGATCAAGAAACATTTGAATCTTTTGTCCTTGATGGGTGGTACTGTTTTGGAAAGTTGTGGTACTTTTAGTATGTGGAACCTTAAAGCAGGAATTATATCACGGGGAGGGGGTGGAGAGCTTAAGAGTTTGTAGCCTCACCCCACTTCCTGTTCTTTTTCTTGTGTTTCTTTTCCTGTGCTCATAAATGATATTGCAGCTTCCTGTTCCTGCCGTGCTGTCACTGCCATTATAGACTCCAGCATCTAGAGTACAAGCCTAATTAAGTTGTTCCTTAAGGTGATTCTGCTCCTGGAGTTTTATCACTGCAGAAAGACAGGAAGGAAAACTACCTGAAGAGGGCAAATCTAAACTTGCACATAGTATTTATTATCCCTGTCCATTTACCTTCTGAAACTAATTCACTTATAATATTATAATTTCTTATGAAAGTCTTTCATATCTAGATGTCTGTTTCCATTTTTCCATATTGTGATACTATGTGATACTATAACCAAACACTTGCACTACTGCTATTAATACTGATTTTTTTCTTCTGTTTCTTCTGTTTCCTTCTTTATCTGTTTCAGATATCTGTATCTTTAATCTCAAATTCCACTATAGTAGCTGTTTCCTTTATTCCTCTTTTCTCCACCACCACCTCCTCCTCTTCCTCCTTCTTTTTTAATTTTTATTCTCCTCTTTCTTCTCCTCCTCCTTCTTCTTTGCTTTATTTTGAAAGTGTTTACATATAATTTTATTTTTTTTAAATATGACTGTTTCATTTTCTGCCTCCTCTTTGTTCCTTCCAATCCCTCTCATTAATTTTTTCAATAGTTATTCTTTGACTTGTATCTTCTCTTCTTTTTTTTATTGTTACTTTTAGTATTCTATTTTTCCATTTTTCTCTTGTCTGACAATTATTACTGTTCTCACAAATGCATACAGTTTTACAAAGCATACTGAATGGTCTGGCTACCTTTTTACACTGTCCACCTGTAGAATACCGATGGCAGATGCAGAAAGCCCCAAGTCACCTGACCATCTATCTGTATTGATCCTTTCTTGGGCTGTGGGAGGTGGATTGCATTAGCTATCCCAGTTCCTGGTGGTCTCGGTGACACCAGAAAATATAAGCAGTCGTTCCTCTAACTTTGAATCATCTTTCTGTTGACTGTTTATATGAATCCGATTCTTTCTTATAAAGACACCACTCATGATGGCTTAAGGCCTGTCGTGATGACGTCATCCTTAAATGGGCGTAACGGTGGACTCTATTAGGAACTAATATTTCCCCTCTAACTTTGCATATTGAAATGAGTTACCCAGTATAAATGTTTTAGAGGTGGAGTGGTGAGTAAGTAGTAAGACTGGAAGGACAGAGCCTCTTTAGCAGCCTCAGTGCCCTTGTGTGCAGAGTGCAGGCATGTTCTTTTCTATGTGCTACAACACCAGAAGGCAGTGGTCTGAGACTTAGACAAGGGGCCCTGACATGTTGTTCATGTGCCGCTGAAATTTGGGACCCCAGAGTACTGAGAAATACATCGACACCATGGCACATATTATAGCACGTTGCACTAGTCAAGAAAGGCCCTGTTTCCAAGTAAGATAGTATATGTATATATATATACATATATATATATATATATATATATATATATATATATATATATATATATTTTCTCCATGGGTTTTGGATTGGATAATGGAAAAAAAGCTGGAAACATTATAAGCACAGGATGAGTTATACCATATTATATTTTTTTCTTATCTTACTATTTAGTGAAGCTTGCTCCATAAGAAAGAACAAAGGGTGCTCCTAGCCTCCTCCGGCTCTGACTTTATCACTCCATCTTCTCACTGCTCTCAAGAGTCTCTGACTCCAGCTATTGTCTGTCTTATGGTTTGACTTCCAAGGCTCTTCTGAGGATAAATGTTTCACTCTTTGCTTCTTTGAGCCCCAATTTATTGTTCCCTAACCCCCTAGCATCTCTGTAAATCTGTTAAAAATCTAAGTTTTACTAATCCTGACTAATTCCAATATGTTAGCATTTGCTTCCCTCATTATTAATTCTATTTTATTCATTGAAATGGACCAAAATGGCATGCAGACAATATTTATTGAAGAGCATTTGATTCCTTTAATTGTCATTTTCAAAGTAAAACCCTGTCAAATTTCCAAACCCAGAAGTGCTACAATATCATTAGTGGAAAACAAAAAGGCCAGATATGGCCACTTCCATGTTAGTGTAAAAAATTATGAGGTTGACTGTTAAGGACACCTGTTGAATGCATCATGGTGAAATTCACAGTCCATTGCTACAAATGTGAGAGTTACATCTGTCATTTAAAGTTGCGAGTAGACTGCAAAAAAGGTAACCAGATTCATTCCATGAACTCTGGGAAATTTTACTTATTGGTAGATGGAGAAATAATTGCCAGCTCTAGAGAGAGTTGAGAAATGAAAGGTCAAAAGGATGAAAAATGTCTCTGGGATGGGATAGAAATGTGATTGGGGTTGGCTCTTGTTTTAATTTATGCTGTAGAATATAGATACCACTGAACTGGAAATATAAGCTGAGGTATTTGCAGAGCTAACTAGGTAACCTTTTGCACTCAAAATGTCCTGACAGTTTTTAGCTAAAATACATGTGCGTGATTTTTTATTTCTTTCTCATGAAAGCTCGGCGTTTAACTGACTCTGTGTTAGGAACTGAACTGCGCTGCTCTTGAACTTGCCTATTTCTTTATCTAGTTTGATTCTTATGTTAAATGATATTATTGAACTCAGCTTTAATATTTGCATTTAACATGGAAATCTAAAATGTACATTTAATAGGAATCAAACTCTTAAATAGTGCTGTTTTATGATGCATGATTTAAGAGTTTCCTTCTGATTAAGTGTGTCTGTGCCTGTGTGTGTGTGAGGGGGGTGAGTGTGTGTGTGTGTGTGTGTGTGTGTGTGTGTGTGTGTGTGTTTGTAAAATTACTTCCAGCTTGCTCTGCTCTCTATACTTTTGCTCTGCTCAAAAGGCTTAATGAGTTTATTGGATAATTTTGGGAGATGAAGCCTAAATCATACAGCTTATTTAATTTGAAAGTCTAAATGCAACATTTCACCTTTGGTGCTTAGTTACATAATGGATACCACAGTTAATCCATCTTTCCTTGATGATAATTCTGGCCTTTACTTAAAAGGTATCATAATTTAAATGCTATAAATCCAACAAGTTGATGCTAATTTTCCATAGGATGATGGGAAGGCAGCTTGAGAGTCACTGATGAGTTTCTATTACCATCTGCCAAGATCAGAGAACCTTCCTCTGTGGCTCTCGTTTTAATGGGAAAATGAAAGGGTTTATGTACATTGCTGGTTAATTTGGAGCCAGATACATCTCTTAAGAATCTTTGCTTCTTTTCAGACAGTGTAAATTCTGAGGCAATCACAGTGTGGCAGGTGGGAAACACCAAGAACTACACAGCTGCGCTCCACTAAACGGCGCCTGTAAACAATCAGAAACAACTGGGAAAGTTTTCCTGATTTTGCAAGTTGGGAATGTCAGCAGTTTGTTACTGCCCTTCCCTGATGGGAATGCCCTGAACACAGTAAAATGATGTCTTACCTGTTGGCAGACTGTAAAATGCAATATGCTCTCATTTTCTTTTCTTCCGGACGGGCCAGTGTGAAGTTCTTATTTCTTTGGGGGACAATGATTAGCATTTTTCTGTTGAAATGTTGTCACCTTCTTCACTAGGTATAAAAACCTATCATTTACTGATATTTGGTGTCTTTTACAAAACAAATGGTTGTATACGGTTTCTAAGACACGAAATTTTGAAACTAAGGTAATTACTTAAAAGACATGCTTCATGAAAATAGATGCTATTAAATCTTAAATAATACCAAAATTATATAGTGCTTTAAAATGTGGATATAATTTATTGAATACCCCATATCTCATTTCAGGAAAAGGGAAACATGTAATATACATTGTTGTTAATGAATCATAAAATAGTTCAGGCTTAGTGCATTACATGAGCCATGCTTAGTGCTACATACCCATAAGTCCAACCTTTGGAGGGTGATTGTCATCCCCAGCAAGATTGGGTATGCTGGGCTACACATCCCTATCTCAAAAAAATGAAAGGAGAAATACACAAAAAAGTATATATTATTAAAAAGGGGCATGTTCTTTAAGCAACAAGACATCTATTTAAAATCTTGAACTTCTGGAAGGCATTCATTTACACCTGACCTTCTTCAGTAAATAAAAAATAATGATCAAATTAAGCATGCAAATTAAGCAAGCATTTCTTGTTATTTATAAATGCATAACAAAAACAACTTTTGAAAATAAGAGTGGTTTATTTCATCTCATAATCTGAAGTTATAATCTATTGGGTGGGGAGTACATGGTAGCAAGGAAAAAGGATGACTAATTATATTGAATACAACATCAGAAAGAAAAGAGAGATGAATTCTGGTAGCTAGGCAGACCCCACTGTTGTCCTCACGCTCATGGGGGGCTTCTTTAGTTAAGCTTATCTGGAGGCACTATTGCAGCCTCACTCAGAGATTTGTCTCATACGTAATTACAAATACATCCAAATTAACAATGGAGCTAAAGCACCACACATCACTAGGTGTGTGGTGCTTTAGACGAAATTCTCTAAAACCACAGAAAGATAACTGTAACAATATGATCTCCATGGCATTATCTCTAGTAAAACTTACTTATCATCAAGAATCACAGCTTTGGTCATATGACAATATACTTATTTTATTATTGCTCTTGTGTTTCAGCTGTGTCTACGGGAAAGATTAATGATAACACTGAGAACTAGAGGTGGATCTTGAAAGTTGATCATGAAAGTTAACTCACTATGGTTCAGTCAGGCTCTGAAACCCTCTCATCAAGTAGAAGTCTTGCCCTAGAACCAGTAATGGAGGAATGATTCCTTCTATTTTGTTTGATGGCGTTGCATTCTCTTTTCTGTGAAATATTTAAATCTCTTCATTCAAGGAAACTTCTTTTGCAATAGTAGAAAAAATAATTATTGGGGAAGTGTGTGTCCCTCTAGCCTCATGTCTTACAGAGGAATTTGAAACTTGGAACTGAAAATAGTTTTCAGTACTTATGACCATGAAATATACAGGGAGGGTTATGTACCCACCCGGCCACTCATCATTAGTGAGTAGTAAGTGACTTGAATGGTGCAGTTACAAAGTCCTAGTCATATATGTACTAAAGAATTACAAGATTAATCACATTAGGATTAGACTGATGGATTGTCCTAGGAACAGCAAGGTAGAAGAGCTGTGGGGTTCCAGTGCTGAGGTCTCTTTGAGGTGATATAAAAATTTTATATTTTTATTTCCATGCACAGACAATATATTTCCATAGCAGATGTTATGCCAACCATACATTGGATAACAACTTGAGCTTGAAGAGATCTACCTTGTAATACTGCTATTTGTGTTATGTGGCTTTCAAAATTACATCCTCTGTTATATCTAAAAAATACACTAATCACAAATTTGATTGTGAACTTACACTTCAAGCAATGTTTCTAGAAGTACACAGCTTTTTTAAAGATACAGATTTTTATTTTAAAAAACAACTTACTTGTATTTTTTATTTTGGTGCTAATTAATAAAAGGCCTTCACACTTGGGCAGGGCAAATAGGATAGGCGTGACTAAGTTTCCCAGGCTTCGGGAGACAGAGAGACTCTGGGGAAGAAGAGAGACCAGAGGAGAGGGGAGAAGAAGAAGGATGTGCCATCATGGATTAGGTTGAGGAGAATCACATGTCCAGGGTGGATGAAGATTTGGCCCAGATGAAGAACATTAGCAAGTATATGGGATTATGGATGGGAGGTAGCTTGAGAGAAATAATTAGAAGCAGAGGGAATGGGATTCACTATGGGAAATAGTATAGAGGATTAATACCTGCCCTGTCCCAGGTTAACTAAGGCAATTAAAATTATAAAGGTGTCTGTGTCTTGATTGATTGCTAGTGGGTTATACTGACATAATTGTAGGAACCAGGCCCGACTGGGCTGCCTGCCTGTCTTGCTGTTTCATGTCCTGTTTCTAGCAGCTTCCATGTCTGTGTTTATCTTGGTTAGCTAGTCATTTTTACTGCTCTGAGAAGGCACCCCTCTCTTCCTCGAGACTTTTCTTCCTGTGTGCAATCACCTCTTGAGGGATTTCACCTGAGAGGAGGATTCCTGTTTTACTGCCTATAAGAAGGCTCTTTGGAACTCTGGAAAAAGAAGAATAATAAACTTCTGCCGCTGCTGCTGCTGCGGCTGCTGCTCTCTTAGCACTAAGGACCTGCTGTGTTATTGTGTGTGTGTGTGTGTGTGTGTGTGTGTGTGTGTGTGTGTGTGTGTGTGAGTTAAATCCGCAGTCCCTCGCCCTTGACTTGGTACCGCGGTGGTGCAGGCGCCACAAATAATAATTATAGGTCTGATAATAAACATTATTAGGCCATACAGATAAATTAACAACAACACTCAGAATTATGTTTAGTTAAAAAATAGAAGCAAATGCAAGATATTTGGCCATGAAGTGTTATCACTTTGCCAGTATCAATTTATGGAAGAGAGGTGCACTTAAATTTCATTTCTCCAAAGAAATGTGCTTACTAGATGCTCAAGGACCAGGGTCCATTTAAAAAGAAATTGATAAAAAAAAAAGATTGTCCTGACATGAACTCTTCTGTCTTATATTTGACCACCTCCCCTTGGTGAGGAGGCCTGGTGGCACTCAAAGAAAGAATAAGCAGGACCAAAATGAGACTTGATAGCCTATGACCATATAGTGGGGGAGGAGGTTCCCCTCAGTCTTAGACCTAGGGGAGGGGAGTAGGGTGAAAGTGGGAGGGAGGGAGGAATGGGAGGATACAAGTGATGGGATAAAAGTTTAATTGTAATCTGAATAAATTAATTAAATAAATAAAAAAGAAAGAACATAAAGGTACTATCATTAAAGAACACAGAGCAGAGTTCATGGGAATAACTCTGCAATGAATTTGAAGTCTTTAGTTAGAGCTGTACAAATCATAATTTTCTCTTTTTTATAAGTTGATATTCCAAACAGCAAAGACATAGAAACAGCAAATATAGGTGCACTATCTTTTATTAGAGAATTTATTTTTATTCTTGTTCAAGAAGTGCTTATCATGTTCAAAATTAAAGATATTATAAAAATACTGAGTTGAGAAGTAAACAGAAAGTGGATATTAATTAAATATATAACTGGTTTTGGGGAATATAGTTCATTTTGTTGTTTTTGGTGTTTGTCTTAGTTACTGGTCTGTTGCAATGATACAGTACCTTTACAAAAGGAATAATAAGGAAAGCAAGGTTTATTTTAGCTCACATTTCTTAGAGTGAGTAGGACTACAGGGAAAAAAACTCAACATAAAAATTGTATATGAAAAACCACAATTGACATCATTCTACCTAAATGAAATTTTGAAGAAATTGAACTGGAATTGGTAATGAGACCAGGCTGCCAGCTGTCCCGAGTAATTTTGAGCATTGTACTTAAAACACTAACTGAAGCAACATAGCAAGAAATGGATGTGAAAAGGATGCCAATCGGAAAAAACAGGAATCAAACTATCCCTGTTTGAATCATATAATAGCATAAATAAGGGTACCAATAATTCTATAAAAGTCTTCTTGTAAAAAGTCAACAGTTTCGTTCTTTAGTTGAGGAACATCCAGGTTGTTTCCAGATTCTGGCTGTTACAAATAAAGCTGTTGTGAACATAGCTGATATATGGTAGAACATTTTTCATGTGTATTCTCAGGAGTGGTACGGCTGGGTCTTGAGGTAGAGCTGCTCCCAATTTTCTGAGAAAGCACCAGATGGTCTCCGAAGTGGCTGTCTAAGTTTACACTTCCACCAGCAACAGAGGAGTGTTCCGCTTTCTCCACATCCATTCCAGCATGTGCTGGCACTTGAGATTTTTACCTTAGCCATTCTGAGGGGTGTAAGATGGAATTTCATAGTCGTTTTTAGTTGCATTTCCCTCATAAGTAAGAACATTAAACATTTCCTTAAGTGTTTCTCAGCCATTCGATATTCCTCTGTTGAGAATCATCTGTTTAGCTCAGTAGCCAATTTTTTAATTGGATTATTTCCTTTGGAGTGTTTAATTTCTTGAGTTCTTTATATATTTTGGGTATTAGCCCTTTGTCAGATGTAGAGTTGATGAAGATATTTTGCCAGTCTTTAGACAGTTGTTTTGTTCTGTTGACAGTGTTCTTGGCCTTACAGAGCTTTTTGGTTTCATGAGGTCCCATTTATTAAATGTTGATTTTAGAGCCTGAGATATTGGTATTCTGTTTAGGAAATTGTCTTTCATGTCAATGAGTTCAAAACTCTTCCCCAATTTTTCTTCTAATATAAGAACTGTGGTATGTTTACACAATGGAATACTACTCAGCTATTAAAAACAAGGAAATCTTGAAATTTTCAGGCAAAAGAATAGAAGTAGAAATTATCATCCTGAATGAGGTAACTCAGACCCAGAAATACAGGCACGGTATATACTCACTTATAAGTGTTATTAGCCCAACATAGATGTCCTCTGAGAGACTCTATCCAGCATGTGATTGGGATACAGGTTTGGACTCACAGCCAGACTCCGAGAAGAGCCCTGAGAGTTGTATGGAAGACCATAGAGATGGAAAGACACAGATGCGTTAGGAGCCCCACAGAGAGACTATCAAGGCCAACTGATATGCACCTCTGCAAAAAGTGATATACCAACAAAGTACAATGCATGCAGAGAGAATAGGGCCCCTATTCAGATATAGTTGATGGACAGCTCATTATCCATGGTAGGGTGGGGAGCAGAGACTGCCTCTGACATGAACTCTGATGCTTGTGATTTGATCATTTCCCCTTGGTGCAGGGGGAGGGGGGAGTGTCAGGGGGGCAAACCTTGTGAGCACACACATGAGGGGAGGCCGGCAATCCTGATGAGATCTGATAGACTGTAGTCAGATGGTTGGGGAGGACAGTCTCCCCGAGTCAGAGCTCTAGGGGAGGGTAATAGGGCTGAAGACGGAGGGAGGGTTGGAACTGGAAGATAAGAGTGAGGAATGACCACAATTATGTGGAGAGTGGGGACTGACTTTGACATGAACTCTGGTGCCCCATATTTGACCACCTCCTCTTGGTGGGGAGGCCTGGTGGCACTCAGAGAAAGAATAAGCAGGCTACCAAGATGAGACTTAATAGCCTATGACCATATAGTGGGGGAGGAGGTCCCCCTCGGTCATAGACCTGGGGGCATGATAAGGTGACAGCAGGAAGGAGGGAGGAATGAGAGGATACACGTCATGGGATAACAATTGAGTTGTAATCTGAATAAATTAATAAAATGAAAAAAATAAAACAAGTTAAAAGAAGAGCAAGGAATAAGGAGAAAGAAATCAGAATATAGTATGAATGAATTATAATGAATAAAATAAAAATAATTCATAAAAAGGAATCAACGATTTAAGAGAAGTGGTAGGGTACAGACTCAATTTAAAAACCCAATAGCTTTTTTAAATTACATTTTTATAGAATATATTCTGATTCACTTTCCACCTTTAAAGCTCCTCCCTTCTCCTTGCCACAATCCAATGTATGCAACTACATGCCTTTTCTTTCTCTTTCTCTAGAAAACAAACAGACCATTGGCTAGATCTGGGTAGGGGTTTAAGGTTTACCGCCTGTATTGTCCTTGGCTGGTGCCTTAGTTTGAGCGGGACCCCTGGGCCCAAATCTGCCTATCATAATGTTCTACTTGTAGGCTTCTAGGACCCTCTGGATCCTTCTACTTGTAGGCTTCTAGGACCCTCTGGATCCTTCTACTTTGCCATTCTCCCATGATTCTCTCATCTAGAGTCCCACTAGAATGTCCTCCCCTCTGTCTCAGTTTCCTGGTAAGTGAAGGCTTTGGTGGGACATGCCCCTTGGGCTAATATGCAGATATAAGTGAGTATATATCATTTGAGTCTTTCTGTTTCTGGGTTAATTTACTCATTATGATCATTTCTAGCTCAATCCATTTATCCACAAATTTCAGGAATTCCTTGTTTTTAATAGCTGAATAGTATTCCATAGTGTATATGTACCACAGTTTCTTTATCCATTCTTCTACTGAGGGACACTTAGGGCACCAGCCAAGGACAATACAGGCGATACACCTTAAACCTCTACCCAGATCTAGACAATGGACAGAACACTCTCCACAGTAGAGTGGAGAGTGGGATATTACTTTCTCACATACTCTGGTGCCTCACCTTTGACCATGTCCCCTGGAGGGGGAGACCTGGTGGCACTCAGAGGAAGGACAGGAGGTTACCAAGAAGAGACTTGATACCCTATGAGCATATACAGGGGGAGGTAATCCCCCTCAGGAACAGTCATAGGGGAGGGGAATAAGGGGGAAATGGGAGGGAGGGAAGAATGGGAGGATACAAGGAATGGGATAACCATTGAGATGTAACAAGAATAAATTAATAAAGGAGAAAAAAATCCAAAAAAAAAAAGAAAACAAACAGACCAAAAACAACAACAAAAAGAAAATCAACACACACACTTTACAACCAACCACACACACACACACACACACACACACACAGAGAGAGAGAGAGAGAGAGAGAGAGAGAGAGAGAGAGAGAGAGAGAGAGAGAGAGACAGAAGCCATAACAAACAAAATATCAACAAACAAACAAAAACAAAACAAAGATACATGAGTTAAAAAGTCTGCAAAAATAACATTGTATTTGTTTTGTATTGGCTTTCTAATTCTAAGCATGCAAGCTATCTTTAAGTTTAGATATATACCCAGTAAGACTTCGTTGGAGAAAAGTAATTTCTCCTTTTCAAGCCGGTGTCAATAATTGTAGATAGATTCTTTGTCCTTTTCTATTTCTGAAAGAATGTTGGATTTTTTAAAACTCAGTTTAAATCCTGATCCTATTTTCCTTCCTCTTCTCCCCATGGCTGCATGTACCCTCCCTCCCTCCCCCACCACCAGTGCCACTCCTCAGAAAAGGGGAGCACCTCCATCAACCCACCCAGCATCAAATCATATCAGGACTGAGCACATCCTCTTGCCCTGTGGCCTGATGAGGCAGCCCTACCAGGGGTAAATTATGAAAAAGCAGGCATCAGAGTCCATGTCAGAGCCCCCACACTGCTGACTACAGTACCATTTAAAGACTGAGTTTTCCATCAGCTACACCTGTGTAAGGGGCCTAGGTAAGCCTGTGCATGATTCTTGCTTGGTTTTTTGGTCTCCTCAAGGCATTCTGCACCCTGGTTACTTGGCTCTCTTGGTCATATTGTGGAGCTCCTATCTCCACCTGGTCCTTCTATCCTTTTTCCCATTCTTTCACAAGATGTCCTGTGCTCTGACCAATATTTGGTTGTGAATCTCAGCATCTGTTTTGATCCAATGCTGGGTGGAGCCTCTCAGAGGATAGCTAAGCTAGGCTCCCATCTAAAGCATAGCAGAATCATTAATAGTGTCAGGCGTTGGCTCTCTCACATGGGGTGGGTCTCAGGGTTGGCCAGGCATTGGGTGAACATTCCCTCAAACTCTGTTCTATTTTTATCCCTGCACATCTTGTAAGAAGGGTAAATTTGGTGTCAAAGGTGTCTGTCTGTTTCCATACAAAAAGGAGGTTTTGTTGGTGGGTTGGTATTCCCCTCTGCTATTAGGAGGCAATGCCATATCCTTTCGGAAGCCTACTTTGTTGTAGCTCTCTAGTTTGGCATAGAGATTGTCTAGCCCATGGTTTCTCTTCTCTCTGCGAGCCTTCTGTACCTCCCCTCCTCTCCAGGTCTGATTGTCAACCTCATTTCTTCCAGCGTTCCCTCTCCTACTCCATTCCCTCTCAACATCCACATCTGTTGAATATTCTATTTCCCTTTCTGGGTAAGACTTAAGCATCTTCCCTGGGGTCCTCTATGTTACTTATCTTCTTTGGGTCTGTGAATTGTAATATTGTTACCTGATATCATATGGCTTAAATCAGCTTCTGAGTACAAGCCATGTGTGTCTTTCTGGGTCTGGGTTATCTCACTCAGGATGATCATTTCTAGTTCAATCCATTTGCCTGCAAATTTCACAATGCCATTATTTTTAACAGCTAAGTAGTATTCTATTCCATTGTGTAAATGTAACACCATTTCTTTGATTGAGGGACATCTGAGTTGTTTCCAGTTTTTGTCTAATACAAATGAAGCTGCTATGAAAATAATTGAGCAAATGTCCTTGTTGTATGACGGAGCATCTTTTTAGGTATATGCTCAGAATGGGTATAGCTGGCTTTGCGGTAAAACTATTCCTAATTTTCTGAGAAAGCTCTAGATTGATTTTCAAAGTGGTTGTACAAACTCCCATCAGCAAAAAAGCATTCCCTATTCTTCACATCCTTGCAGCATGTGCTGTCACATTAGATTTAAATCTTAGCCATTCTGACCTGTGAAACATGGAATCTCAGAATTGTTTTGATTTGCATTTCCCTGATGATTAAAGATGTTGAGCATTTTTTAAAGTGCTTCTAGGCCACTCTAGATTACTCTATTGAGAATTCTTTTGTTTTCTTCTGTGCCTGATTTATAAATTAGGTTTTTTGGGGTGTTTTTGGTGTTTACTTTTATATATATATATTTTGGATATTAGCCCTTTGTCAGATGTAGGATTGGTCAAGAACTTTTCCTAATCTGTAGACTGCCGTTTCATTCTATTGACAGTCTTTTGTCTTACAGAATCTTTTCAGTTTGATGACATCCCATTTTTTAAGTGCTGACCTTAAAGCCTGCACTGGTGGTATTCTATTCAGGAAGATGTTCCCTGTGCCAGTGAGTTCAAGGTTGAATCCCACTTTCTCTTCTAGTAGATTTAGTTTTTTTTTATTTTCTGGAAGTGGGGGTAAGGTTTTTTGGTTGGTTTATGTTAAGGTATTTGATCAACTTGGACTTGAGTTTTGTGCAGGGTGATAAATATGGATATATTTCCATTCTTCTACATATTGACATCCAGGTAAACCAGCACCATTTGTTCGAGATCCTTTTTCTTTTTCCATTGTATGATTTTGGTTCATTTGTCAAAATTCAAGTGTCTACATGATTGTGGGTTTGTTTCTGGGTCTTTGATTCATTTCCTTTGATCAACCAGTCTATCTCTATGGCAGTACCATATAGTTTATACCACAGTTGCTCTGTGATCTCTTTAAGATGAACATGGTTGAGCATATGTCCCTGTTGTGTGCTGGAGCTTCTTCTGAGTATATTCCAAGGAGTGGAATAGCTGGGTCTTGAGGAAGCCCTATTCCTAGTTTTCTGAGATAGTGCCAGGTACATTTCCAAAGTGACTGTACTAGTGTGCATTCCCATGAGCAACGAAGGAGTGTTCCTCTCTCTCCATATCCTCACCTAGTCCAGGGGGCACGTTCCATGAAAGTCTTCACTTATTAGGAAAGTGGGACAGAGGGGAGGACATCCTGTTGGGACTTTATGTGAGAGAAGCATGGGGGAATGGGGAAATAGAAGGATCCAGAGGGTCCTAGAACCTACAAGAAGAACACTATGACAGGCGGATCTGGGCCCAGGGGTCCTGCTCAAACTATGGCACCAGCCAAAGAATATATGTGCAGTAAACACCAAACCCCGACCCAGATCTAGCCAATGGACAGGACATTCTCCACAGTGGAGTGGAGAGTGGAGACTGACTTTCACACGAACTCTGGTGCCCCATATTTGACCATGTCCCTTGGATCAGGAGGCCTGGTGGCACTCAGAGGAAGGAAAGCAGGCTACCGAGAAAAGACTTGATACCCTATGAGCATATACATGGGGAGGAGGTCCCCTCAATCACAATCATAGGGGAGGGGAATAGGGGGAAAGTGGGAGGGAGGGAGAAGTGAGAGGATGGGATAACTATTGAGATGTAAAATGAATAAATTAATTTTTAAAAGTGTAAAAAAAGAGTTCTCTGGTAGAATTTTTGGGGTCACTTATGTATACTATCATATCATCTAATAAGAGTGATACTTTGACTTCTTTCTTTCCTATTTGATCTCCTTAATCTCCTTTAGATGTCTTATTGCTCTGGATAATATTTCAAGTACTATGTTGAAGAGATAGAGATATATAGTGAGTGGGAAGCTATGTCTTGTCCATGATTTCAGTGGGATCGCATTAAGTTTCTCTTCATTTATTTGGAGGTTGACTATAGGCTTGCTGTATATTGCCTTTACTATGTTTAGGTATGTGCCTGGTATTCCTGATCTCTCTAAGATTTTAACATAAACAGGTGTTGAATTTTTTGTTGAATGAGAAGATCATGTTATTTTTTATTTCAGTTTTATTATTTGATGGATTATATTGATGTACTTTTGGATATTGAACCACTCCTGAATGCCTGGGGTGAATTCTACTTCATCAGGGTAAATGATATCTTTAAGATGTTTTATTGGATTCGGTTTGCAAGTGTTTTGTTGGATATTGTTACATCAAGGTTCATAAGGGAAATTATTCTGAAATTCTCTTTCTTAGTTGGGTCTCTGTATGGTTTAGGTATCAGGGTGACTGTGTCCTCATAGAATGAGTTTGGCAATGTTCCTTCTGTTTCTATTTTGGGGAACAGATTGAGAAGTGAATATTGGTATTAGCTTTTCTTTGAAGGTCTAGTAGAATTCTGTGCCAAAACCATGTTGTCCTGAGCATTTTTTTGGAAGGGAGATTTTAATGACTGCTTCTATTTCCTTAGCGGTTATAGAACTATTTAACTTGTTTCCCTGATCTTGATTAACTTTGGTAAATGGAATGTATCAAGAAAACTGTCCATTTCACTCAGATTTTCCAAATTAGTGGGATACAGACATTTGAACTAAGACCTACTGATTCCTTGGATCTCCTTGGTGTCTTTTGTTATGTCCTCCTTTTCATTTATAATTTTGTTGATTTGGATATTGCCTCTCTGCCTTTTGGTTTGTTTGGCTAAGGGTTTATCTATCTTGTAGACTTTCTCAAAGAAATGGCTCTTGGTCTCTTTGATTCTTTGTTTCTAATTCATTGATTTTAGCCCTGCCATCTACTCCTCTTAGGTGTATTTGTTCTTCACTTGGGGGCGATGCTTTCAGGTGATCTGTTAAGTTGCTAGTATGAGATCTCCACAGTTTCTTTGTGAAGACACTTAGTGCTATGAATCTTCTGTTAACATTGATTTAATTGTGTCCCACAATTTGGGGTAAGTTATAACTTCATTTTCATTGAATTTTAGGAAGCCTTGATTTCTTTCTTTATTTCTTCCCTGACTAAGTGGTCATTGAGAAGGGTGTTTTCATGAGTGTGTAGGCGTTTTCTTATTTCTGTTGTTATTGAGGTCTTGCTTTAATCAATGGTGATCTAATAAAGAACTATAGGTTAATTCAATTTTCTTGTATTGGTTGAGGTTTGCTTTGTGGATGACTACATGGTTGGTTTTGGAGAAGGTTCCATGTGGTACTGACTAGGAGTTATATCCTTTTGCATTTGGGTAATAAGTTCTGTACATATCTATTAGGTCCATGTGAGTCATGACATCTGTCAATTTCATTATTTCTCTAGTTAGGTTCTGCAGTTAGATTCTTGTTGAAAGGTGAGAATCTTTGTCCACTACATCCCTTAGAGCTGGCCTTCATCTGTCTTGAGCCTGTGTATATCTTGTGCAAGACGTCATAGTTCATATGTGCACCAGTCCTATTTTGTCTGAGGACGCTGCTTCCTTGGAGCTGTTGATTTCCTCTAGTTCTCACCTTTTGTTCTACCTCCCCTCTCTCTTTGCATAGCTCCCTAAACTGAAGGGAAGGTTTGTATCCACTAGACCCAGGTGTACAAAGATCACTCCGTGCACGTGGTTTCTTCACATCTGTGTTAGTGCTACTTTACTGCAGTGTGAAGCTTCCCTGTTGATGGCTGAGTCAGGCGCTGATCGATGGTTACAGTGGAATTATGTGAGAAATCATGTTATTGCTATGTTCCTTTAGCAGACTCCATTAGGTCCCAGGTTCTTGGATGCCCATGCAACGTCAGGCATGGGTCCCATCTCATAGACTTGGCTTAAACACAGTCAGATATTGGTTAATTAGCTCTTCTACACACCATAAACAAACACAGAAGAGACTGTGAACATACTTGCATTAATAATAACCTCAACAAAATGAATTATCTAGTAATAATCCTAACCAAGGAACTGAAGGACCTGCACAATAAAATCTACAAACCCCTGTAGGAAGAGATAAAGTTACACTAGAAAATGGAAAGGCACCATTTGCTCATGTATTGGTAGAATTAAAATTGGGAACATAGGCCACTCTATAAAAACCTATTGACAGGTTCAAAGAAATCCTAACCAAAATCCTCATCTCATTCTTCACAGAGAAAAGAAAATTTTCCTGACATCCATATGGAGCCACAAAATAACAAAAATATCCAAAGCCAAAACAATCATGAACAAAAAGCACAATACTGGAGAAATCACTATTCCAGAACATTAAGTATCAGAACCACAGTATTTAAAACAATATGGGTCTGGCAAAAAAAATTGACATTTAGACTAATAAAACAGAAGGGAAAAAGAACCAAACATGAGTTTATAAAATTATAGCCATTTAATATTTGACAGACATGCCAAAACATAGCTTCCTCAAGAAGTGAATCTAGGTTACATTACCATGTAAAGTTTGTTTATGTTGGTATTTATATTGAGCACATTGAGGGTAGCAGAAAGTATAACTTCTAAGCATTTAACTAGAAAATAAGAGAATTCTATTTGGATACAATACGTAAAAAGTCTTTTAGTAGTGGCCAGAATACAACAACAATATAAACAGAAAAGTATAGCTATGATAAAGCCCTAGTTAATGTTGAGGTTTCAAAGGCAGGAAAAACTGATGAGGACCAAGCCGAAGAGGGCCAGTCCAGAATAGAAAGGTCTGTAGCTGTGGAATGCAGTGATACAACTCATCAGCAAAATATATTATATGTATGCTTGAGAAAAAGGAATTTGTAGGAAGGTAGCTCACAAACAGATTTGTGAGAATCAGTTTTATGAAATATTTCGTTTATTTTCCTTCATACCCTGGATTACTAAAATACATTTGCTTTTTTAAACTTTGTGACTGAGCTCACGAGTTTCAAACTCCTGTACACACACACTTCCTGGCACCCTTCCTCCTTCCCCAACCTCCTGTCTGGACCCCTTCACACGCGTGCCTTTTCAACATCTTAAGGCCTTGCTCGTTGTGTTCCATGGTCTAGAGAACTGACATTTCTTTACATGGAGACTATGCCTCCCACATCTTCAGTCACATCTTTTTATTTTCTTTCATATCAGTTTCTGCTTGTAAACCTATGGTCTTTTAAACTATTTGGATTTTACTAGCTTTTCTACAACTGAGGATTCATAACTTCTCAAATCTAGAAATTATTTTTAAGGTATTTTGGCTTTTCAAATGTTACTTTAGCCATACTAAAACTATTTTCTATTTTCTTATTATACAATTTTCATTAGAACTCCATAAACTCACATCTTCAGTTTACATATTTTGTATCATATTTTTCCCTGCGCATAACTGTAGCAACTTTTTCAAGTATATTTCCCATTTACTCATTTTTGTCATGTAAGTTTGATTGCTATCTACTGTGTAACACAGTCACCTAATATAACCAATCTACTAAAATGTTGATAGATATTTTTAATTTTACTTATTACACTTTGTTTCCTTCTCTATCCTTTTCAATTATCTTTGGTCACTTAGGACATAGTGATTGCATTTGTGTGACGGTCAGGGGAAGAATGTTAGGAATCAGTTCTCTGCCTCCTCGTGGGTATTGAATTCATATTACCAGGCAAGAAAGTGCCTTTAGGAACTCAGGGCAACAAAAGTGTTTTAATCTGTATTCTGTATTCTAGGAATTTTCTGGTCTTATCCACAACAAATGATAAATCATGTTTTCTCTTCCATTCAGTTAATTCATGAAAGATTCCCACATTCTGGAAGAGGTTGCAAACTTCTGCACCACTACCAAAGGGAATTCTAGTGACTACTGGCACAGCAGAACTGTTGCTCCAGAACCTCCCTTAGGCCTCACATGGCTTCGTGATTTTGGAAGGAGCCTTATCCTATATTCTCACTGTGCCTGCATGGACATTAGCCTATCTTTTTTTTTTTTTAGGTTGAAGGAATTCACCTAAGTTATTTGGACATGAATATTAACCTGATGAAACTAGAAACCTGCAACTGTTGTTTGAGAAACAAAAACTGACTTACATCAATTTATTCATTACATTCTGAACATTAGCGTGCTTCCTCGGAAGGAAGGCTATGAATTAGCATATATACTATCACTCTGGATCAGAATAAATCTAACCACAAAATAAACAAGAACTCTGCTTAGTTGACTTTCTAACTAGCCAGAACACTTCCTTCCTGTAACCCACTTTCCATTTACTATTCAATCTGTGGGTTAAATCTCCCTTAGGTTTTTCCTTTTATGCTTCAAAAACTCTAACATTCGCAACAGTGAGAGAATGATTTAAGTTCTAAAAATGCAAAATAATAGTGTCTCTCTTGATATAATATTGAAAAAAATCAAAAGCTGAACTTTTCTTCTCTTCACCCAACATCTGAGAAACACAACTCAGATTTTTGTTTGTTTTGAACAAATGTCTGAAAAAAAAACCACTAAGAGAGGAAGAATTCACATGAGTTTATAGTTTAAAGGGATATAATTCACAATGGCAAGAAACACATGACACCCTGGTGGCTTGTCAAACTGAGTCACATCAGGAAACAGAAAGCAGATAGAAATTGATGCAGAGCTTTCAAACTTAAAATCCTACCCCCAGTGACTGTCTTCCTCAACAAGTCTCCATCTGATAGAGGTTTTACACCTTCTAAAACAAAGCCTCCAACTAAGGACAGAGTGCTCCAACACATCTCTCTATGAGGGATAGTTCACATTAAAAGTACAACAATGTATCCTGGTCCCCATAAAACCAGGGTCATTTTGTATTGGCAATGCATCCACTGAAACTTTAAAAGATCTCATGTCCTTCAACATCCCCATACTCTTCAAAATTCCAACAACTCCTCTGAGACTTGAGGCAATACCTTACCTGTGAACTTCTGCACATAAAAATAAGGTACACATTTTGAATGTATAATGTAGCAGAATACATATTTCATTCTCTATAGAAAGATTGGAAGAGCAGACAAAAGCAAAAAGAAAATACAGCAGGAAGAATCCCAAACACAAAGCTCCATCTGTAAGATTTAGAGCTCCTGGTAGGATCATCTCAGTGACAAAGGGCAATCAGTGACAGTTCACCCTGTGCAGCAAACTGTCTCATGCAGTACACATCGCCCCTATTTTGGGTCAGGGCTCACTTCCTTCAGTTTCCTCAGTTGTCATCTCTTGGTTCTCTTATCTCCAGCATCAGGAGATCTCCATTACAATTTAGATTTTTCCTTCTCAGATTCATGTAGTGACTTTCAAGGCTTCATTGAAGAGACTAATATTTCACACATTGTGTGCATTCATGTCTTCCTAAAGTCTTCATGCCTTCGGTCTTGCTTCTATAATTCCTACAAGGCCACGCCCATATGGATGACTCAGAAAGTTTTGTTGCCAACTTTTCTTAGAGTCTGGACCCCTTGCACAAATGCTATAGTGACTTGAAAGCTCAATATAGGAAAACTTTCTCTTAAAAAGCTATTTTGAGGGATGCCTTTCTGGGAAAGTTTCAGTTTGGGCTTACTATTTTTAGAAGTTATACCCTGTTTTGCAAGATGGACCTCTCCTCACAGACAATTTTGGCCTAGGAAACCTTCCTATTATCCCGTGATAATGAAGCTGGAGATCTATTTTTGATGTGCTAATCTTTTTAACACGTACAGCTTCTCTCTCAACATCTACGTTTTCTGTGACTTTAAATTTCTCATGCTACTTTCCACACTAAAACATAGACTTTCTCTTGTTTTCTTTTTCTTGTTTGTGCAGTGCTGTGCTGGAAAGGGGCCGTGAACAGTAACTATGGGGTGGTCTGACTACTACTGGGTCTCTACATTTCTTCTAATGAACAAATTACTCCGTCACTTTGTAATTCAACTCCTTTCATTCTCAAATCATGGAAGGAATGTACCATATGTATTTATAAATTTATCTATATCTACGCCATTATCTACATCTATAGACGTTTGTCTCTACCTCTGTGTCCCTATCTCTCTATCTCAGCTATCTCTATATTCATCCATCTTTAACTCTATGCAATCTATCTGTTTGCCAGATTATAACAAAAATGGCCTCTTCCTAAGTCCGCTACAGGATCCTTCATTTTCCCTGAAAAAAATGCATGAGCTAAGACTCTACTGTCCACATTCTTTCCAGCATGCTAGTCTTTTCAACCTGCAGAAGGACTCAAGCCTTGCTTACGGCATTCTAAAATTACTTTTTTAAAAAAATTTGAACTCTTCAACATCTCCAGTTGCTTCTCATAAACCAATTAAGAATGTGTAAGAACACCACGAATGGGCTTACCACCGAACAAGCCCATGGATCTCAACAGCAATTTTCCACATGTTGATTTTCTCTTTGTAGTGACTCAACGCCTGACTGTAAGCAAATCAAAGGAAGAAGTGTTTGCTTTGGCTGACAGTGTAAGAAAGCTCATGATCCATTGTAGTCTAGAAGCAGAGAGCAAATGGTAAGGCTGGGATGTCACATCTCAGGACACACAAAGAGCTCTTTTTCTCCAGTAAAATTCCACCTCTTGAAGCATCAAACAAGTTTCCCAAATAAGACCATGACATAGCGACCAAATGTTCAAACACATAAGCCTATGGGAGAAAATTTGTATTCAACTCAAAACACAAAAATATAACCCATATTGGACTTAAATTCTAAATATTCTACATATCTTCTGTAAAACATGTGATTAGATTTATGTGTGTGTGTATAAAAAATATAAAAGAGAAAGAAATCATATAAAAATGTCTGTTGTTCTTATTCACCATCCATTTGGCTTCTTCATTGTACTGTTATTAGGAATTGCTTACTCCTACAGGAATATTCGAATATTTATATATATATATAGATATATCAGATATATCTATGTTTCCTACAAACACAAACATGTTGAAAGTTGTTGGGGGTGGAAGGTGTAACCTAAAGTTAATAGAAATATTACAGAGTTTGCATATTAGCTTTATTCTGTAAAAATGTAATGCTTCTAGCTGAAAGCCACACACTGATGGATTTCCTCAGTCACTAAGCACTGCTGGAGCAGCACAGGACCCATTTCTTTCACAGGATCATTTCTCCCTTGATTCTAACTGTGTTGTTGTAGTGGGAATTACCAATAATTGTACCCAGCAAATCTAATGATACTTTTGGACAGTTGAGCAAGTATCAGACTCAAAAGTGTATTCCTTTGTGGCTGGCTAGATCCAAGGACTACAGTTAAATGTGAAATGCCCCTTACACAACAAAATGGAAACTATGGTAACAGAGAATCACCAGTGCCACATTTCCCCATCACAAAAAAAACAAACAAAAAAACAAACAAAAAAAAAAAACAAAAAACAAGAACAAAAAAACCAACCCTAGCTAGTCGGCAACAAAACTGTGAATAATATGACAGAACACAAGGATGAAAATGTAACCGTTGTTATCACTCCCATCTTTGTCAGCAGTCCTCTCTGAGAAGAACTGATGTCTTACCATCCCTACAGGCTCATTATTTAGGACATAGATAATCCGCTTCTGATTGTGCTCTGGCTAGGTTTTCTGGCATTTCAAGTAAAAAATGAACTTTCCCTGAATATTCTAAAGAATGTTCACACCTCTTTTTTCTAGAACAGAATTTTTTTTGTTCCTCAGCTATGTTCTGTAGCTGTGTAGACTAAAACTAGTTTAATGTGTATCATAGATGGATAAGTCACATTTCAAAATTAGAGGACTGTCAATCACTTAGTTTGCAGTAGTTTACTGGAACACTTCGACATAAACTCACCCTTATTGACAGAAAAAAAAAAAGGAAGACAGCAAAAATAACTACGTATAAAAGTTTGAATAAAAAAATCCTTAATAAAATTGAAATATTGCCCAGTAATTTAATTCAAAACTACTTATCCAAAAATAAGTGATCTTTTCTCCCTGCTATGTCTTATTTTTCATAGGAAGACTGTCATATATACAGTTTTTAAAAAATATTGAACTTAGAAAATTCTAGATTTATAGTGAAATATACTGTCATCCAAGCTTTAGAAATATATGTAAATATCAATGTTTACAACTTGTCTCAAATTTTCACTTGTTAGGCATGTAATTTTTACTTGAAAAATAAAACATGGTATTGGCAATCAATATATCATCAAGTAATTGAGTTTTTTAGGAAGTCAGAATAATGAAATAGCTTATACTGCTGACTAAGAAAAAAAAAAGCAACTTCTGTGTTCGATACAAAGGTCCAAGAAGAGGACTGATTCTACTAGGTTGTCCTGGTACATCCACAGGTGCACTGTGGTATACATGGTCACACACATAGTAATAGAGATAATATGAAATTATAAAAATAAGATAATCATTTGCATAATACTTATAATACTTTCTGTACAATATTTAGCTATTAGTAAATATGGATTTTCTTCAATTTCATCAAAACCAATATGATGTTCCTGGTTCAGTAAGCATGGAGGGTAGTAACTTTTGTTATTCTACAACATTTAGAAATTTCAGGAATTTTCACTATTACTGTTGTTTGTCCTAGAAGGCATTTGAATACTATACATGTAAATATATGAAAGTGTAAGACTATAATTAATGGCTAATTGTGTACTTTAAATTTTGCTGTTATTTATTTAAGTAATTTGAATAACTTAGATTACTCTACAAATATTTCAGCATTTCTATTTATCAGAGAATTCTTAGAAGGCACATGCTTGTGTACAGTTTCATCTTATGATTAATGATTAAAAAGAATAATCATTATCTGAAATTTATTGTGTACCAGAAATATAGACCATATTCTATTTGGTTGCGTATTTTACATATATTTACTTATTCATGATACATATGAATATATGCATCATGTGTATGATATATACACACATATATCACATGTACACACACATATGTATATATATGATATTTGTGCATGTGCAAGTATGGTTACAGTATATATCATATACATTACATATAAAGAGAGAGTTAACTGAAGAAGAAAAAGAAAGTCATTTCCTAAAATGTCTGTTATTGCAATGCACTTTCATTAGATAATCTGCTTTCAATATGTTATACGTGCATTAAAAATTAAATGAAATAAGAATTATGACCCAAAAACATGTGTATTCATTTTATTTGTTTGTTTATTATTGTTCAGTGCTATACAGACAACAGGCAACTAAGAATTTCTATAAGAATAAATAGCCTCCCCTAGGGAACAGGTCCCCAGTGGGTTATCCAATAAAAAAAAATAGCCCTGAAAACATATACAAGTTGTAGCTTCTAATAGTTCAGAGGACATAATTAAGACAAATTATTTAAAATGATATATAAATAATATAAAGGTTTAGGAGATATAAGACAACATTATATGATCAAAACGTCTCGCTTAAGATATTTTAACTTTAACTATACACTAATCTTTATATAAAATGTATCCTAAGTGGAGGTAAGGATAAAAATGCAATGATTAATATTCCAAACAAAAGTAAAATTAGGGGAAAAGGTGACAAACTTGTGTTTAAGCATTAAGTTCTTTGCTTTGTTAAACAAAAATATATTGTTAAATTACAGTAAGGATGCATTCAGTTGCTGGAGATTATTAATGAAAAAACTATATAATGTTTTCTATTCTGCTTCACAGAGTTTAGAAAATAATGCATCATAGAGAGAACAATTGCTAAATTTAAGTGTAGAATTAACATCTAAAAACTGTGCCCTGGGGAATGAAGCATAACATCACTATGTTAGTTGTTTTTCTGTAACTACAGAAAAATATCTCAAACTGACTATTTTTTCTTTTTTGATTCTTTAAAATTTTTCTTTTTTACATATATATGTATATTATTACACATATATATACAACAAACTACCTACATCAAGAAGAACCATAAAACAATCAGGAATTGTATAAATGTTACACTCATATTGTTTTGGCTATTTGTATTTGGCAACTTTGTGGAAAACATCTTTCTAATATTGAAGCATCTAAAGTTCTGAATGTAAATCAATATCTATCATATCACATCTCTGTCAACTTAAAACATCTATCTAGACCTAAAAACATCTTAACCTCAAAACAACTAAGCTTAATTGTAAAACTAAACTATCTGTTCTTTAGCCCCATCAGAGACTTGAGAAGGAGTAAAATTAATTATCTGAGTAGACACGAATTGCAGGTTAGCATCTTCCTAAATGACAGAGACTGTATTTTCTTTTTAAAAAATATATTTTATTAATTTATGCATATTACATCTCAATTGTTATCCCATCCCTTGTATCTTCCCATTCCTCCCTCCCTCCCATTTTCCCCTTACTCCCTTCCCCTATGAGGGTGACTGAGGGGGACCTCCACCCCCTGTCATAGGGTATCAAGCAGAGATGGTATCTTCAAAGGAAGGAGATTTGCTTGGCTCGCTTATTTCACAAGATCTCACCCCAGCATCGGTGTATAAGTTCTCGGTGCCGAAACATACCATATGGAATCCTATCAGAAGCAAGTGATAGGAGAGGTTATATCCAGAGGACATAGGAAAACAAAGTGCAATTCAAAAGTCAGACATGCTTTTAATACCCTTTGGCTGGGACAAACGCAATATGTCAAATGACCCACATCATTAGTGGCCCCCTTGAATTAGTGAACCCTAATCCCCTCTCGTGTCTTAAAGGCCCTAAGAACAAGGCAAAGTGAGCTTCCAAAATTGAAGCATTGGAGGGTTCACTTATGTCATTGCCAACTTAGCATCCACCTTAGTTAACATAAATAATAGGTGATGCCTTTGTTCTACACACAACTTTAACCAGATGTATTTCTCCTTTCTCTAATAGAACATATATCTGGACCAATCAATGCATATACATTAACTAACTGTGTGACCTCATTTGTTACAGACTATTACAGGTAGTAAAGTGTTCTCTGATCATAGGTTTCCAAAGAGTTAAGACAAAATTTGTCATTTTTTTCAAATTGAGAGTGCAATTTCTAAAATACAGATGATTGTTGGAAAAAAAAACAAATTATAAGGGATACTCCAAATCCAGTATTTATACCCCATGTCAGTGATACAAAGGACTTCTTCTGTCATACATAGTTTTGAAAGAAATAATTTGACTTACAGAAATGGTTCAATTGAGAAGTCTTCAATAAATAACAGATTGATAGGACAGTAAATACATATATTATATGACTCAGATGTCATCCAGTGATTATAATTTTTACATGACAAAAAAATAGGTAAAAATAATATAATCTGGTAAGGGGAAAAGGAAGAAATTTTACTGCAGCCTTGCCATATATAGGAAGTAGAGACTGGGCCTATTTTTCTCGTGCCAATTTTTCCTCTCTTTATACTTTTACACTCTGGTCACCACAGTAGTAGGAATGGGATATATGGATTGATTGAGAAGGTAAAAGAAAGGCATGGTATGGATTCACATTTGCCTAATATTTGGAGCTTTCATCTCATAGAAATTTTTACATAAGAAAAAGAAATACTCAGTTTTTAGAAGGCATGTTCATGTCATGCTTTTTATCATAATAAAAACTATTATTCAAAATAATGTTTTTATTTTCTAAAGATAATACTGACATAATGCTTCTATTTTTCAAAAGTTCCCAATTTCTGTTCACCACATTTTCTTATATATATATATATATATATATATATATATATATATATATATATATATGCACATGTGTATTAGAGTGTTTCTCTTTGAACACAAGAAATGCTATTTTATACTTGAAAAAAACAGAAAAAGAGTTTCATTATAGAGTATCTTAAACTCTTAAGATTACACCTACACAGAAACACATAGCTATACATGTTTTAAGAATAAATTCTTAAACTGATACAATAAATAATAATAATAATAATAATAATAATAATAATAATAATAATAATAACAACAACAATGAGGAGGAGGAGAGGAAGGAGGAAGAGGAGGAGGGCGAGGACGAGGCAGCCAGGGATAGTAGTACTCACCTTTATTCCCACAATTAAAGAAGCAAATACAGGCCCACGTCTCAGAGCACAAGGCCTGCATGGTTTATACAGACACTTCCACATCCCCTATGCCTACATGGTAGACCTTCACTCAAAATACATTAAAGTGGAAGAAAGGAGAGAAAGAAGATGGAGGGAGAGGAGAAGGGGAGAAGTGTAAAGTGGGGAGGTGGAGGCGGGGAGATCTTGTCTGTCAGGACTGGCCTGAACAGTTGGGATCAACATGTATCCGTGTCTGTTTTCTCTATTCTTCAAGTTTTAATGTTTATTTCCGCTGTTTTCCCATTGGAAACACATCTTGTCTTCACCATCTCTACAGATTTTCCCAGTTGTATCCTTTGAATACTACACTTCATTTATTTTATTTCTACTCCAAATAGAGATCCATTGTTTCTCTGATAAGCTGTCCTCTGCATTATCAAAAAGTTCAGCCTCAGTCACTATGCATAAAGAAAGTAGCAGCTTGGAATTTTACTATCACTAGTGCCAACCAATCTTACAGCAATTTAATAACCCTCCTATCAATATTCCTGTCAACAAATTTATCAAAAATCTCTTAATTAACATGCTTATGGTAGTGTTAATAGGACGATTACAAGCCTATAATTAACACTTCAGCATATAATTAATACTAATGTTTCAACTATGTTTTATAGTTGACAAGTTTCTGATTAAATGAATGAACTGAATTCTACAAACATTTATCTACAAATCCAATAATTAAATGAATATTGTGGGACAATGACAAATAAACTCCTCCTGAAAACAGCAGTAAAACACCCACACTAGGGCTATGCTTTGATTTTAATATAAGTAAAACATACCATGTATACTAGACATGGAAGATATAGTGATGTGTATAATTACAGTTTATTTCAGGAGCTGGAATTTTTCCTTAAAGAGATGGTATTCTTAGCTTTGTGGGCCATATGTGCAGTTTATCACAGATATTTGATTTTTCCATTGCCACGTAAATTCAGCTGTCTACAGCATATGCATTTCCAGCACAGTCCAAATGACTGCAAAGAGCTGAGTACTAATAGAATTTAACTATAAAAGCACACAAAGAGCAAGTGGCTGAGTACTCCCCCAAGTTATACTTTACCAATTCCTTTTATAATTGTTGTATTTTATATATAGCATGCAATATGATATCGATATTAAAACACTGCTCGGATTATTCAAAACCATTGCATGATACATATCAAAGTAATGATACATTTTGTATAGAATACAACAAATGATTTTAACAGTAAAATTCTCTGAAAGTAATATCATTAAATATGTATTATATAACTCACGCTGAATAAACAAGTAGTGTTGAAATAGAGAAAAATTTAGTGAATTAAACATTTTCTGTAAGCTTTATTCTATGTGGATCACACTAACTCCGCAGGGCCAACATAATATCCACCATAATAGTTTTAAGAACAGCAATTTTATTCACTTATGGTCTGAAGACAAAAGACAAGGTATCTCAGTCTTGAGGAACCTCAAGAGAAAGATTGCATTTAAATATTCTTATCAACATCTCCTAGCCTCTTGGCAGTTTGCAGTTTACGTGATACCACTTCCCTCATCCTCATAGGAACTTTCCTCTGGCTGTCCTCCTTGTAAAACAAAACAAAACAAAAACAACAATCCTTAAATTTAAGGTGGTCTTAAGTTGTGGATGATTGCAACTTGATAGCCGTAACTATATATACCATCAGTATATATATTGAAGAAAAGGTTACAAATTCTAGTTCCAAATGCATATGAATATTTTGTATGTAAGGCACTTTTCAATTCACTGTACCTCCCTATGTTTGTGTTTCATTTTTTTATTTAAGTATGTTTTGATAATTTCTTTGTATATCTCTTTGCTTTAAAGAATTCAAAGCCATATGTTAGGAAATAATTTGACTTTCTTGATGAAAGCAGAACAACAAGGGTTTTTAACAAAATCATTGTAGAAAAAGTGGGGTTAACAGTAATGTATAAAAGGAAGTGTAACTGTATGGAAGGAGAAAAACTCAGTAGAATGCCTATGGAAACTAATATTTATAGAAAAGTCTGTAATTACAACACTAGGCTTCATCAAAACTGCAAAGTGCTGAAGGAAAACATGGCTGCCTGTGAGGTTACAGCAATAGGAATTCTATCATCTGGCTCTTTGACCCTCAAAACATTCTAAGAAAAGCATACTTGCTCTTCACTTTCACTTTAAAATCACAGATAATTCCTTTTGTTGCTATGACAATTAAAACTCATGGCCAACATGATGATTTCTAATCACCTAGGATACTCACTTTTGGATCTGTCTTTGGAGTTATTTCCAAAGAAGTTTAATTAAGAAAAACAGCCATTCATAAACAGGTGACACTTAGCCACTGAGTGGGGTCCTAGATTGATATTTTGAAAAGAAGAGGCCTGAGCAGCAGCATTGCTTCTCTCTGCTTCTTAGCTGCAGAGCTTACCGGGAAGTGACAGAGTCTACCTTCAAACTGAAAACTTAAATAAACGTTTCCTTTCTTATGCTGTCATTACAATAGACAAAATACCAGGAAGTTTTCTGTGGAATGGTCTTTCCCAGAAATGGCTGCATAAGCAATACCAAAACAGTGACAATATCAATTGATATATTAATGTGAAAGGAGGAACATTTTGGAGGGCCGCAACCCTGGAAAAGAGATATGGGCAGCAAAGGACTGCTGGGAGAAGGAGATTTGACCTTCCTAGGGATAATCCCGCTTGTTGGTTGTCCAATCTATAAAGATTATCCCTAAAACCATTTTATATACATATATATACATATGTGTGTATACAAAAATGGACTCAGTAAGTTGTGTATGTATGTATGTATGTATGTATGTATGTATGTATGTATGTATGTATGTATATATAGTCTGTGTTTGCGTACATGTATACACACACATACATATATACATACATTATTTTTATGTAGCAATAATCAGGAAAAAGAGTCTATTGATTTAAGAGAGGAAGGGAAATAACAGGCAAATGAGGGAGAGAAGCTGGAAATGGCTGGAGGATGGAGAAGAAGAGGGATATTGATGTAATTGTGCTTCAATTAGACCATTTAAAATATTAGTGTAGTTTGATTTTATATTCATAGTGTCTAAGTCATAATAACTATAAATATATAGGAAAGACTATAACTTTCTTTAGAGTTTAGTTATAGTTAACTTTTAGTAAAACTTTATTAATCTTTCAAAACTACTTTCCTATTCATGTCATGATCTGATTTAAGACTGTGACAACAGCATAGGTACATCTTAATGAAGATATCTTATAGTAATGATCATGCTAATATAAAAAGGAAAAAAACTCACTGTGGCCTCAACCCAAACAGATAGGGAATGCCTAGAGCTTGGGAACTGATCTTTCTGTGAGAAGAGCCTGCTAATGGTTATTCAATAATAAGTGATCAGCCCTGAGTGTTCTTTGATATACAATAGATAGATAGATACATAGATAGATAGATAGATAGATAGATAGATAGATAGATAGGTAGATAGATGATAGATAGATTCATAGACAGATGCATAGATACATAGATAGATGATAGATAGATAGAAAACTAAAAATAGAAAATTTTTAAAAGATTATTAAATTTAGTTAAACCAAGGCTGTGCTTCAGAAAAGGTGAAGGAAAAAAGGAAAAGCTGAAATGATCTATGATATTATAATACATAATGATGTAGTTATATATATGCTGTGTTTATATTCAGTATGTATTCATAGCCATATATATAAATACTAGGCTATCAGCTCTGAATGTTCATATACATATGAAAGAAGGTTATAGTCATATATCACAGAAAGGTTATATTTATATATTGAGGAATATAGGTAGATAAATTGATTGATAGATAGATAGATAGATAGATAGATAGATAGATGATAGAAAGACACAGATAATTCAGAAGGAGTGATCATGGAGATTAGATAAGCCAAGAGGGTGCAAGAGAGGAGATGGACTGAAGGAAGGGAAGAGGACAATGATGCAATGATGTCATAATTTCTAAATGATTGAATATTCCACACTTAATCACTACAACCTGTTAGAAGACAGTTTATGCAGATTCCATTGTGAAATATGGATGGGCAAACACAATACAAAATAAAAAATACTTTTTAAAGTTTCCATTAAGCTGTATATTAGTTTTTATATTGTTAAGTAGTAGTATTTAAGAATAAGTATGTTTCTAAATTATCCATTAACAATTTTCTGCTTTTCATTATTATACCAAACATAATTCTGATTCCCCGATTGCACAATAAAATTTGAGAGTGAAATATAGTTTGCTCACATAATTATGCAATGTTCATTACCTCACTTTCTTCTGCAGGGAGAGACACACTAGGGACATTGACAGTAAAGGGTTATGAGGTCTTAAAAGAAATTATATTAAAGATTCACTGACAATGAGAAAGGTTAACTCCTGGCAACACCCAGCCTACCTCAAAGATGAGGAGCATCAAAGAACCTCCTTATGGAAATAGCTTCAAGTGTGACAAACAAGCCACTGGGCAGAATGTCTTCATTTCTAACACAGACAGAATTCTGCATTAAAAAAAAGGGCAAGCTTGGATGCAGGCAAAGTTGATGGCCAAACTTTGCCAAGACAGGGTAAGCAAGTCTTCAATAGTTCCTGCTGCACAAATATGTCTGTCAGATATATTGGGCCAGAAGGCTGAAGATGATGCTCCAACGTTATAGAGACATTCTGTGTCACTGTACAGGCAGCAAACTGTCTCTGTCATCTTCTCATTGGGAAAGATAGTAACCTGCACTCCCTGTATACTAGGTAATGAAGTTTATTCTTTCTCAGGTCTCTGATGGGGTTGAAGGTGATGTAGTTTAGTTTTACAATGAAGCTTAGTTGTTTAGGGGTTAAGATGTTTTTAGGTCTCGATAGATGTTTTAAGTTGATAATGACAAGATGTAATGGAGATTGATTTATATTCAGAATTTTAGATGCACTAAGATAGGAAAGATGTTTTCTTCAAGGCTGCCAAATAATAATAGCCAAAACACTAAGAATGTAACATTTATATAATTCCTGATTGTGTTACGGTTTTTCTTGCTATAGGTATATTGTACGCACACACGTGTGTGTGTGTGTGTGTGTGTGTGTGTGTGTGTGTGTAATACTATAAATGTTTATGTAAAAAATAAAAAATGTTTAATTTAAAAAAAGAGAAATACCAACTAGTAATAGCCCAAGGGGCATGTCCCTCAAAAGCCTTTACTTACCAGGAAACTAGGACAGAGGGGAGGACATCCTATTGGGACTCTAGACGAGAGAAGCATGGGAGAATAGCAAAGTAGAAGGATCCAGAGGGTCCTAGAAACCTACAAGTAGAACATTATGATAGGCAGATTTGGGCCCAGGGGTCCCGCTCAAACTAAGGCACCAGTCAAGGACAATGCAGGTGGTAAACCTTAAACCCCTACCCAGATCTAGCCAATGGACAGAACATTCTCCACACTTCAGTGGAGAGTGGAATATGACTTTCTCATGTACTCTGGTGCCTCACATTTGACCATGTCCCCTGGAGGGCACTCAGAGGAAGGACAGCAGGTTACCGAGAAGAGACTTGATACCCTATGAACATATACAGGGGGAGGTAATCCCCCTGAGGAACAGTCATAGGGAAGGGGAATAAGGGGAAAATGGGAGGGAAGGAAGAATGGGAGGATACAAGGGATGGGATAACCATTGAGATGTAACAAGAATAAATTAATAAAAATAAAACATCACAGGAAAAAATGAAGATGAGTAGATTTTTACCTCATTTGAATGTATGTGTGTGTAAATATGCAAATACATATATACATGATGACCCATAAAGATTAGTGTCACCTCTTGTACATGATAACCTTTGATTCCATCATTGAAAAAAAAACACAAAATAAAATGATCATGGAAAACATTCCCACAGGTTTTCATATGTTGGTACTTTTGATGGTGTATGTGTACACATACACACACACACACACACACACACACACACACACACACACACACACACATACACCTGAATTTAGCTTTCAGAGGTGGAAGTTTTTCAATTCACATACTCATTAGTTACTCAGAACCAAGTACTAAGCATCTAAGGACTCTTTATTAGGCAGCATATAGGTGACAGCTGAAGTTAATGGTAAAATCATCTATGAGGGTCAAATATATCTAGAAAACTGCATGCAATTATATTCATGCAAATTAGTTCTCCAGAACTACCTGCAGAGTATGATCTTTCAGATATCATTTAAAGTAAAAAAAAAAAAAAACCCAAGAAATGGTGCTTCAAATTTATAAAATTCTGAGTTGTCAAGTCATTGAAGTGTAAAATACAGAGTTTCCACCTGTGTATGTTTGATATAATGAGATACCCAGATGAAACTGTCAAATACAGCTTATGAAGCAAAAAAGAATATGTTTCCCCAACAATGTCACTTTTGAAACGAACAAGAGTTCTAGAATTAAACCAGCTCTGCGAAGGCAGCTACAACCTTCAGATCTCTCTGAAGGAGTCCTGTGAGGAGGGAGACCATGACATTTTTATCTGCGTTCCCTATTTGGAGAAGTGATGATAATAATGACTTCAACTTCATACTTAAAACATGCAAACAATTGTACCAGTGCTAAAAACGTGTGAAAAAATGCAAAAAGAGCAATTTTAATCTTTGAGGAAGTGTTCAAGTGTTGTTTGTCAAATTAAAGAAACAGGATAAACATGTAGGCATTTAAATTAGATTCATACAAATGCAGTATGTATATGTCATCTCTTATTTTCCTGCGTGTGTAAGCTATATGTGACAATCTTAAGGCTTAAGTAGCTTCCAGAACTGGTGAGATGGCTCAGTGCTTAAGAGCACTTGCTGCCCTGGCAGAGGAACCAAGTTTGGATCCCAGCACTCAACATCCTCTAGATCCAATCCCAGGAGACTAAACACCTTTATCTGGCCTCTTCTAGCACCATCACGCATGTGACTTACACAGAAACACAGACATACATGTACAGACAAAATCAAAATTAAAATATTCTATTAAAACTGTAAATCTTTCTCGTATTACTTATCACAGGAGGTACCATTTGGTTAACCTTTAAATAACTTTAATTTCCTTTCATCTTCTCATCTTTTGTCATCATTACCCCTTTGCTATCCTTTTAAAACCACATTTTAATAACCAAAATATTACTGGAAATTCTCAGGAAAGATTTTACAGCCTCTACCAGACAGCTTAGACAGCTTCTTTGTAACGTTGTCCTAGTAAGTAGTTCTGGAAACATTCCCATACTAATTCACCCAGGAATAGATACAAATCCACTCAGTTTGAAGGAGCCAGGTATGATTAGAAAAAAAAGAGTATCATTGTTATAAGAGGTAAAACTAAAAACCATAGGTGACTATAGGTTTGAAATAGTTGTACCCTCAGTGAATCAGCCGGCCACTCCCAAAGTTTCCATGGTATGTGAAAATAACCCAATATTCTGTAGTCCTGACCTTGTTGTGAAGAGCTGCATACTCAAAGAAATAGAGGCAGCTTTTCTTTCATATGCAGATCTCTATACTCATGGCTTATTTTTTATCATTAACATTCTTAGATATTAAATCCATAAATTATTTTGAAATTATTAATCTTGAAATTTTGAGTACAATTTAACACTAAAATATAAAACATATAAAGTAAGTATACAAACATTAATTCATTATGATGTCAAAAACAATTTAATTTTACAATGGAAACCAAGTATTTTACAGAGTATAATATGCTTAAAACTAATTGGCAAATTTTGTTGTTGATGAATCATTCATTTGAAATTAAACGCTGTATTTTACAAATAAAATATATGGCAATCACTGATGAAATTACTATATTTTATAGGTATAAATACCCAGCTTGAAATTGATTTCACTTTTGTGGGTGTTCTGGTATACTAGGTTGTGTGTGGCTGTGTTAGATTTCACTGCAGTTGTAAAGGATAGTTGGCTTTACATACCGACGTCATTGGTCCTGCCCGTTGCAATCTGTAGGTTCACTTACTCTGGTATTCATTTGAATTTACATTACAGGAATTGTAATCCGTTTTTACTTCTTAACTTGCAACATATTTATTCGTTACAACATGCCACTCATATTTTCATTATTTAACCAGGGTTCTCTTAAATTTATCACCATCCTAGCCACTTTTTTCATAAACTCAAAATCTTAATGTTTCAGTAAAATTTTGATGATGTAACATCTTTGTAGTGAAGAAACTTGTTTTGTGCTAAAATAAAAAGTATTCACGGTGAAAAATGAATCATTTAGAGTGTCCTCACAAAAGTAAAATCAACAATAACAATGACAAAATATTCAAGCTAAGCAAACAAACATTAGTCCTTTCAGAAATTTTGTATATACCTTTTTAGGGCAACAGAAAAAAAAAAGTTTAAAGTACAAATCATTTTATTCCACAAGTAAATGTGTCTAACACATGTTTTCCTCTATCATCTACATTAAGATGGTCAGAATTCCCCAACAATTATTCTTATAGAATCAAAAATTTTGCTTATGTAAGTACCAATGACATTGTGCAAAACCTCCGAAAATAAACTGCAAGGATCTAAATACATCCTTCAGAGAGTCACAGAGAAACTCAATTGCTTTTCATCACACTATCTTCATTAGCTCCAGGTTTCTCCACAATTGTTTTCCACAGGAGGAAAAGAAGAGTGAGAAACTGTGAGGTTTCATATTGATAGTGCATCCACAGTACAAAATAGCAGAGAGTGTCTGTACTGTGACGTAACATGGTAGGTGGTCTGGTATTCCTACACATGGTAACATTTAGGACAAATCATTTGTTTCTCCTCAAATAAGCAATGAAATCTATGACAGTTGTATTTGGGGCAGGACCTGTGTATGTAGCAAGCACAGCAAATTGGCAATGTTGTCCAGATTGTTACTGAAAATCTGGCCAGGTGTTTGTGCCACACACTGTTAATTCTATCAGTCCGGCTTGTAAGCAAAGAGATGTGAATCTTCGTGATTTTGAAGACAGTCTGTTTTATATACTTTCAGACCAACTATAACTAGAAAATAAGACAACCCGTTCAAAAGAAAAAAAAATCTTTTCGGTAACAATGCTCATCGTATTTAAAAATTAGTTGCTGAAACTCTAAACAAAGATCATGGATAGAAAAAAAATTAGTTACTAAATTTCTTGGAGCAGACATTATGACTTGAATTTGTTTTGCTTTTTTATTAATTAATTTATTTATTCACTTTATATCCCATTTCTTTACATCCTGCCTTTCCCCTCAGTCCACTCTCTTCTGAATCCACCCTCTTCTATTCCTCAGAAAAGGGGAGCCCCCCTAACCACCCACCTTGACGTGACTCATCAATTCACATCAGGACTGAACATGTCCTCTTCCCCCGTGGCCTGGCGAGGCAGTCCCTCCAAGGAGAAACAATAAAAAAGCAGGCAACAGAGTCCATGTCAGAGACAGGCCCTCCTCCCCTAACTCGTGGACCCACATGAAGGCTGAGCTGTCCATCAGCTGTATCTATGTAGAGGATCTAGATGCAGTCTATGCATGTTGCTCGGTTGGTACATCAGACACCACAGGCCCTCCTAGGCCCGGGTAGTTGGTTCTGTTGGTCTTATTACGGTGCTCTTGTCACCTCTAGGTCTTTTTATCCTTCCCCTCATGTTTCCGCTAGACTCCCTATGTATGCTTCACCCAGTATTTGGCTATGAATCTCAGCATCTGTTTCGAACTGATGCTGGGCGGAGCCTCCCAGAGGACAACGCTTATATGGTCCTGTCTGCAAGCATAGCAGCGTATCATTAGTACTGTCGGGCCGGCTCTCTTCCATGGGATCGGATTTGGGTTGCACCAGGCATCGGTTGCGAAGTCCCTCAATCTCTGTTCCATCTTTATCCCTGCGAGTCTTGTAGGCAGGGTAATATTTAGATCAAAGTTTTTGTGGGCGGGTTGGTGTTCTCTTCTCTCCACTACGAGTCTTGTCTAGTAAGAACGTGTCTTCTTCAGTCTCCATGGCCGCTGCTGCTAGGGCTCTCAGCTAGAGTCCCCCTCATGTCCTCCCAAGGCCTGTTCTGACTTAGGTCTCCAGCTTGTCACAGAGATGTCCTCACCCACAGTCTCTCTTTTCTCTGCAGGCCTTTTCTGCTCCCGCCGCTGCTCCCCCAGATTTCATCTCCTCCTTAATTAGTCTCTGAACTCCTACCTTGTTCCCTCTGCTGAATTTTTATGCTTGACAATACTCTTTTCATAATATTAGGCAGTTTGAGTAAGTCTCCTCTGTGCAATTGATGCCATTCCTGATAATGGGATCAATTTGTTTGTGTTAGGCTACAAATAACTTTCTCCTCCATGTTCATAAATTATGAGCATCACTCATTAGTTTAAAATAACTTTATGAGAGTTAGAGGCTAGATTTAATTAAAAAAAACATCTATTTTATCAGCAATAACAAAGAGATCATGCAGCAGGGCTACGTTGGAAATAGGGAATAGAACTGAGAAGCAAAAGTGTGAAACCCAGAAAGTAAAAATACAGAATAAATATATTAGCATTTGCTGCCAGGCACATATAACACTTAATAAAAAAAATCAATAAAATGATATGTTTCTGTTTTCACAGGGAGACCAAAGTTCAGCCAAAACAAGACATAATTAGTAGTTCAAATTAGTGAGGAAATCACAAGATATTAAGGAGATAAAATTTCTAACTTTTTTAAGTTAAATTAAAATTGACATGCAGTAATATTAGATAACTGTGCCACTAAGGACCATCATCAACTTTAGTGTTGAAATAACTGTTTGCCATGAGTCAAACATTATATGGTGCCTAGCAACTTCTTCAAGTAACTAAATCATGGCTGTAGGAAGTTCCAGCATCCACTAAACTGAGAGATAATCAGCTTTTCTATGAGTGGAACTAAGTTCAAATTCCATGTTCTATTACTTTATCTCTTAGTAGAATGAAGCTGGCAATGACCTTGGGCTAGTACTGATACCTTTAACATTTAACCTCTTATACTACTTTCATGTATAATATATATTACACATATATATGTATATACATATGAATATATACACATATATTGTACCTATGTGTGTATATATATGTATGTATATGTGTGTGCATGTGTGTGTTACCGATGCAGTACAGCACAGTATCTTAAGACATTAACAAATATAACATTTCTTCATAAAATTATAAATATGGTTTCATTTTATTAAGTTAATGCTTTTTAAGTTTTATATATATACACATATATATGTACATATACATATATATGTACACCACACACACACACACACACATATATATATATATATATATATATATATATATATAGAGAGAGAGAGAGAGAGAGAGAGAGAGAGAGAGAGAGAGAGGAGGCGAGAGAGAGACAGTGTTTCAATAGCTGTGTATAGCCTTTTCTGTCCTGGACTCATTTTGTTGACCAGACTGGCCTCGAAGTCACAGAGATATGTCAGCCTCTGCTTCCCTGAGTACTGGGATTAGAGGCATGTGCCACTATGCCCTGATCTCTAAGGTATATTTTATATAATAATAGTTATGTGCTTAGAAACAACATACAAGAATAATCTTGTGTTTGGTCTTAAAAACTAATTATATTACCTCTACTACAAATATACATACAAATAGTATAAATATATATCTACAAAAGAACTAATGACTTAAGTACAAGATATAACTTGAATTTTCTATGGATTTTTAAAAAGTATTTTGCAAGTACATTAATAATTTAGTAGGTATATGCATATGTACCTCTGAAGAGAATATGATATAAATTTATTTTCCCTACTTAAAATGAATTTCAATACATCTACAGCAATAAATAAAAATATTCAATATGTTATACCTCTTGTCACTTTTTGCTTCATTTTTCAACATTATTATTTTTTCTACTAAAATAGATGAGGATTTCATTTTTACTAACAATGTGGTATGGATCATTTTAAAATGTAAATTGTAAAATCTTTTTACAAGCTATAGTATAAAATAATTTTATTTTGAAACAGGTTATTTCTCAAGTTTCTTAGATTTGGATCAAAACTATTCTCCTATCTTAAAATATATAATCACTTGAATAAGCAGCTAAGTCACTCTAAAAACAATTTTAAAAACAGAATAATGATACTACTTTTCTATTCCACATGCTAGAACCAGAACAAAATTAATCCTGAAAACTGAATACGGTTATCAAATATTTACAAAATGAACACTTAAAAATATCAGGAGTGCATTTACTCACTCAGTTGTAAAGCTCTTTTGTGATGCTAGTGACTGTATCAACATCATTGTTCCTTCCTCCATTCTTACTTCCCTTGAATATTCAAGAAATGATACACACATGCAAACAGGGCACCCCCCCCCCCAATCCATTTGCCATCCATACTTTGAGATAGTTCCTTGGCAATCTTTTCAATGAGGAAAGGAGAAAATGAAAATTAAAGCTCTCGTTTAGTGAAATCTTATTTTGGCAACTATTCTAATTTTTAGAATGCTTCTCTTTTCATCTACGATAGATCTAATCAACCACATGAATTCACAAAATCCAGCTCATTTCCAGTTATGAATTTGTGTTCTTTGTCATTCTGGTGAAGAGAAAGGTGCACACGTGACAGCTGTCATCTAGGATTGAGTCTATGTTCTGATGATCATTGGCAGGTAAGGCAAGGGAGCTATTCCACCAAATTATATTCCCTATTGAGTGGATATAGAGACTCCAACAAACTCCGGGCACAATGACATCTGTATCTGTGTAAAGGGACCAATTTGCATGCCATCTGGCACCAAAGAGTTGAGCTACTTGAAGTCTTAATGGAGACACTTTGGTTCTGGCAATCAGGGTTGCAGCTATGTGGTGAGAGAAGTATTCACACAGAGACAGTAATCTGAGTGTTATGCACACCCCTCCCTCGAAAAAAATCCTAGGCAGCATCTTTGAAAGAGCTCAAATAATGACCACAAAAAGAAGGCATCAAAGTGAAATTTTCCTCTTCTTTTGGAGGATCCAGAATGGTTTGTATCTCATTTTAATACCCTACATTGAAATCCTTTAAGTCAGTTTTCATGACATGGTACTCAAGGTCCAATTACAAATAAGATGGGGTTGGGTGGCTGGAATGTTCTCTCCAAGGTGCAACATGCTGTGCCTGTAAGTAACAGCTTGAGAGAAAATTACAGTCATTAGGGTGCAATGGTAAAGAGTCTTCATTTCTATTTACTGCAAATTAAATCTGATTGAAAATACAGGGGGAATAGGGGCAGTTATTGCCAGGAATGCCATTACAGCTTCTGTTCAGCATTTCCACGGACCCTTTATTAAAGCAGGACTGACAGCTTCGGCCCCTCCACCGCCGTTCTGTTTAGTTCCTTTTTCACCAGGACCCTCCACGTAGGAGCTTTTGGTTGAAATAGAATTAGGGAGTAGACAGTGGCGCAGAGGAAGGGAGCTATGAGCACAGCGATTCATAACGGTGTTTACGCAAGACTGTGCCTACACAAAGAAACCGTTCACTTGGTTTGAGATATCTATGGACTAAACTGAACCATGGTATGGCTCTACTTTTTATTTTTGTTTCCATTTCATTTTTTTTTTTTTAATGCTGTGGGTCTGTTAATTCTCATAATGGTTTCTACTGATTTCTAAGCAGAAACTGTTTGGTGTGGTGGATTTAAGAATTAGGTTGCAGTAATTCCTATGCTGTTCCTTGTTCTCCACCAAGTACTGTGACAATTTCTTTACTAGTACAGATTTTGGTTCCAATTTTCGAACCAAGCAGAGCTGCTATTTTTAACTAAGTGTAGTTTCTTCCACTCTTCTTCTTTCTTTCTCTTTACTGTTTATGCTTGTTTCCACAGGCATATTCATCAATTTCTTGTTACTGTGACAAATCAGGAAAAATTTAGGCATTTAAAAGAACACAGATGTAAAGTGACATAGTTCTTAACGTCAGAAATCTAGAAATCACTGAGTCCGTGTGGCTGGACTCATTTGGAGATTCCAAATGAAAGTCATCACTTCTTTTTCTAGCACTTATAAGCTATCTGTTGATCTCTGATGTCTCTGGCTTGTAAAGAGTTGTGATTATATTGAACTCACCTGAAATATACAGGCTCTGCTCCAATCCCAGGGTCCTTAATGTAACCATATCCCTAAAAAGTCTGCTTGTCATAAAATATAGCACAGGTCCAAGGACTTAGAACAGACAGTCCTACAGACCAGTTATTTCACCTACTATTTACATTTTTTAAAGACTGAATGAGCCCATCAGAAGGTGACAGTTTTCACCCGTATTTAATGTTCTCATGTTTTGATAAATTGCATAAGGCTGTTACAATCATCAGTAAAGTGCTCTCCGAAGAAAGGAAATGGAAGTAAATAACTTTACTGCCTCTAAAGATGCTTAGGTTCTCCTGTGCCTGAGTCTTGTACAGTCTTCAGAGACTGGAGAAGCAATGTTTCTTCTCATCAAATGTAAATCTATTGTTACTAGGAAGGTAAAGAAATATGTAATTGTTAGAGAGGACAATGTGATGAGAACCATGGAAGTAAACAAATTTCAGCAGGGAAAAGACGATGGTCAGAGGACACATCTAGTCAGGAACATCAGGGACGAGTTTGCCTTTGTGCATTTAGGCATCCTCTTCCAGATATGTCTAAGTATTTATTTCAAATGTCTATCAAGCATATAATACCTTCAATTCATTCACTGTTGCCATTATAATAATTGTTATCCTTGGCATCACTTGAATTTCACAGCTGTAGAAGTTGAGACACTAATAGGCTTAAATGCTCAACAAAGTGAAATACCTACAAAGAAATAAATTTGGCTCCAGTTTCTCCATGTTAGCCACGCACTACCCTGTATTCATATAATGACGTTTGCACTAGGGCCTTTTAAGTGCTGTAATAAACTGTAAGGAGAGAAACAGTGTGAAGGAATGTCTTGAGCGGACTGTCAATAAAGCCCTGCTTATCCAATCAGCTGGTCAGAAGAACAGGAAGTGGAAGGGAAGTTCCTGGAGAGGGAAAGGAGCTGAGAGTTAACAGTTAGAGAGGATGACTGACAGTTGACGGAGGGAGCTGGAGGAGAGAAGCCCCCAGTCAGATTGGCAAGTGCTTGGGATATGTGTAGGTTATGAGGATTAGAGTGGATTATTTTAGTTTATTGATAAAAAAAAAAGTAGCAGTTTAGATTCTGCCCAGCGTAGTGCTTGCAGCTTTGAATTGTGTTTCAGTCTCTTTGTGTCAGTTGATCGTTTCCTAGGCTGAACAGATATGCATTCTATTATAACAAACCAGTAGAATTCCAAGTGATAAACTGGGTGACTCACGTCAAAAGCGAAAAGGACCCCACAGATGTGCAGACTCCATGGCCCTGGTACTCATCAGAGTCTGGAGCCTAATGTTATGCAGCACTGAGCCTGCACATTTATGAGAAAAAATATTTCAAGTCACTGGGCCACCTGTCCCAGGTGTCTTAAAATACAAATTCCATAGATGAATCTTTTATTTGAACACAAATGTTCATCCCATGGAAACTTTATTTGATGAATGTTAGTTCATTGTCAATTACACTGTTTCATGTTTCGAGCTTGACTTCTCAATTCTTGAAACTTTCTGTTTCTCTGTCTCTGTATCTCTCTCTCTCTCTGTTTCTCTCTGTCTCTCTGTCTCTGTCTCTGTCTCTGTCTCTGTCTCTCTCTCTCTCTCTCTCTCTCTCTCTCTCTCCCCCTCTCTCTCTCTTTCTATCTCAAACACACACACACACACACACACACACACACACACACACACAAACACACACACCAAAAAAAAAAAATCCTGACACCAAAGACAATAAAAGGCTCTGAAAATCTTTAAAATTAGATAATCCTTGATTGGTTACATATCTGTTATTTGTCAATTATTTATACCAGATTTCATATTTAAGACTCAATTTACTCCTATGTAAGAAACGTTTAAAAATCACAATCTAATTCTCAAATGATAATTGTAAATATTAAAGACCATATTTCAAATCCCACAATTTAAATCCTGGCCCCCGGTAATTACTCATTGTACTAATTAATTTTCTCATTGCTGTGGCATGGCAAGAAACACCATAAGGAAGGATTGAATTACATATTTCATACTGCACTATGAAGAAACACAGTCCATTACAGTATGGAAAGTCACAGTAAAAGATAAACTGAAAAGCAAGAAAGCCAAGCATGAAGCACCTGGTAGCACTGAATGTGCAGTCAGGAGACAGAGCCGAAACAGGAGATGGAGTCAGGTGAGCAAACTTTAAGACCGTCCTACTTCACATCCATAAGCCCACTGTGACTTCCATTAAGATTTCACTTCCTAAACTTTCTGCAACATCCAAGTTTATTTGACATTATTAGAGATTTAACCTAGAGAGTCACCCATTCCAGTCAACTGCTATGTCAGCTAAGCTATATCCCTCAGCCTCTAATCTCTTTTAAAAGCTACTATTCTGCCATTGACTCTGCATACCAACTATAAAGGAATGCACAATTAGCCTACAGAACTGAAGAAAATCCTTAAACACCTAAGAGAGGATTAGTATATAGGATATAAAAAGAGCTAAAAATATATAAATATCAAGAAAACAAATCAATAAATAATATGCTCAGTCTGAACAGAGACTCCCCCCCCCAAAAAAAAAAGAATCAATGATTTTAAAAACTCATTTTAAGCTGGGCATGGTGGCACATGCCTTTAATCCCAGCACTCAGCAGGCAGAAGCAGATTGCTGTGAGTTCGAGGTCAGCCTGGTTTACAAAACAAGTCTAGGACAGCCAACTCCAACACAGATAGAACTTGTCTCAAAAAAACAAAAAACAAACAAAAATTTTTTTAAAAAATCAAAGTAGTTTAAAAACTACTTCGAAGTTCTACCTTCAGATGAAGGATAACCTTTATTCATTGTTGGTGTGTAAACTGATGCAATTGCTATAGAGATTGGGGTGAGTGCTTCTCAAAAACTTTTAAATATACCTACTATATGATATTGTTTTCATTGAAAAGCCCAGATTGTTATATTTTCCCAATAAAGACTCAGAAGCCAGATGTTGTGGTGAAAAACCTGCTAGTTCATGGGGAGAGGATGTGGGGGGTGGGGGGAGCACCTATCTGACTTTTATACTCAGTTCAAGTGTAATGGAAAATGTGCAAAAGTTTCACTACCTCAGTTAAGCGCACAGGAAGAAAAGACTAAACAACCCAAGGCCAAAGTCTTACTAGCTCAAAGCCCAGAAAGCCAAAGGCCAAGGAGATGAGGCTCTAGAGAGCTGAGAGAGCTAAAAGCTAAAGAGCCACTACTTCTACATGCTATCTTAAACTGCCCCTCAACTCAAAGTCCCTCCGACTCTTTAACCTCTGTCAGATGACTTCTTTCTCTACCTCTTGACCTAGGGTGAACTTTATTAAATCCTGAGTGAAGATAGCTCTTGGATTAAAGGAGTGTGTTAGGGTTCAACCACACCAAACAGAAGACAGGTTTTTACAGTTCCTAACCTCAGGGATCACATTGGGATCAAATATGACCTAGCTGTACCACTCTTGGGCACATATCTAAGAACCCTACATTTTAGTAAGGTATATTTGCATGTCTTTGTCCATTTATAATATATTCATAATATCTAAGAAATGGAGTCATCCTAGATGTCTGTCAACTGACAAAAGGATACAGAAATTTGATGCATCTACAGAATGGAATTATACTCAGTACTAAAGAAAAGTGAAATTATAAAATTTACAGGAATATGAATTGAACTCAAAATTACGAACTGAAGTAATTCAGCCCCAGAAAGATAACACTTTATTGTCTCTTAAAGTTAAGTTTAAGTAGGAGACCATGAATAGATGAGAAATCATGAGCAGGGGAGGGTAAAAATATTATACAGAAGTAGAAGAAAACAATATTAATTATTGAAAAGTTTAAATGGGGAGATATAAAGAGATGGAGTTTATAAAAAAGTGTCAACCAAAGCTAAGGATATATGAAAAAGCCTTGTAGGAACTACTATTTTATAATATATTCAAAATTATAATTTAAAAACCCAGTTACAATGGAGGTACAATGTGTGGACAGATAATTCTGGACCCAGGATCAATAGGTTATTAATTAATACTTCCTTGGGAGGACCATTTTAATCATGAACTTACATGCATCTACTGAACAAGAACAATACACAGAAAAATAACAATATGACAGTGAAACAGAAAAACAGGTAAGAGAAAATAATAGTGTATAAATATGATCACAGTATATTGTAAACATCTGCTAAACTTGCAAAATTACAAATAAGTATATTCATAATAAAAAGATGTTAATTTTGGCCAGGCATGGTGGCACACGCCTTTAATCCCAGCACTTGGGAGGCAGAGGCTGGTGGATCGCTGTGAGTTCAAGGCCAGCCGGGTCTACAAAGTGAGTCCAAGACAGCCAAGGCTACACAGAGAGACCCTGTCTCAAAAACCAAAAAAAAAGAAAAAAAAGATCTTAGTTTTACACGTCAGTGCATCCAAGCAACATGGTAAACTGCATTGTGCAGTTCATGTTACTATTTCAACACTGAAAGCCTAGATAATTTCTATAGTGAGAAACTTGTTTAATTTTGCTCATTACACTGCTAATAGGCCAAGTCATAACTGTTAATTATATTTTTATTTGAAATATCTTCCTGTAATTTTAAGAAAATGAATGGCTGAGGGAAACTCAGAAAGCTTGTATTTATCTCATGAATGCTCAAGCCCCTCTTCCCTGTGAACACAACTTGACTTCCCACAGATGCCTGACAAGGAGCATTTTAGATGAACTCTCATGGAGTAGATATAATGTAGGAACAGTTCTTATGTGATGCCACCTTTCTACAATTAAGTACTACTTATCACCTCATGTTATCTCTGATTGTGATGAGAAATCATTTTGCTTTCATTTTGTATGTTAAAGTTCTCACAAAGAGGTTAAATGTCTTCAATTCTGTATGTAAATTGTAATTTTCTGCGAAACGTTTTTGAGCACTGAAGCATCCCACTGAGAACCTGGACGATTATGCAAATGCATGTCCAACGTCATTTATAAACCATTTAATAAATCCTGTTATGAGACTAATTACTATTAACATTTTGATCAGGTCAGTAATGTAGACATTCAGAGTAGAGAGAAAGGATAAACCTATAAATATATCAAAGGAAAAATAGGAAAAAATTTTCCACAATATTGAAAACTACAACATCTTGTCAAAGAAACCATTCAATATGCATTTTGTGTGCTTTACTTCTTGTTACAAATTTAGGGCCTAAGACAAACAAAAATGTCTGCCCGTTCTGTTTATCAGCATGATTGTGGGCTTTCTCTTCAGTTGTTTGAACACCAGCTATCTATGAAATGGAATCCTCCTTGCCTAATCTGAGCACACTTAGTGTACAATCATGGATGACCAGAGAAACAAATATTTCACTTAATGAAAGATGGTTGAAGTAGAGGACAGTTATTCACAGAAAATCTACAACTCTATTTGTCTATTTTCTAAGGCTTTCTGTACTAGGTTGTGGAACGTCAGATAATTGTTAGTTATTTTGCAATGAGCACCTTATCAGTCCATATGCCCGGCTGTGCCTCTGTGATGTTCTTCAATTATGAGTTTCCAACTTTAAACAGAGAATTAAAACGTTTAAAGCTCTAAGTGTCTCCTATACCAGTAACACCTTTAATCATTTGCAGAAGTCTCATTTCAGTGAATTTCCATAGATTAACATAGTATGGAGGATACCTTGTTTTTTTAAACTGTAGGAACAGATTAACTACCTAGGCTATTAGGCTAAATGAGGCTTTCATGGTAGAATTTCAAAAATTTCAGGATTTACCATCACTTTTTCCATTTTTTCATCTTATTTTGTTTTCTAAAGTACAACTGTCTATAACTCTAATATTTCCTTTCTACCATTATTTTTTAAGAGATGATAACTACTTCCATAAGGAAAAAAAGAATTTTGTTATAACCATATTCATGTTAGATAAGTCAGATTGAGAGGTCCAGGACTTAGAGGTGATATAATTTTCTTTTTTTTTTATTTTTTATTAATTTGTTCTTGTTACATCTCAATGGTTATCCCATCCCATTCTTGGACATTGAGTTGACTCTGCAGTGGTCTGAGGCTTTTGAAGATGTTGGAATGTGGGTGAGTGGGTTCTGGATGTGAAGTGTGCAGAGATCATCAGACAGAGGAGAACAAACTGTGATAAACACAATAATGACAAAGATGCACACATTCTAGCTGAGAGCAGCAGTCTTTGAAGACCTGTTTACGTTCCAGATCTTGTAACTGAAATTTTAATTGAACAGCCTAGGTGGAGACTAAATAATCAAAACCCTCTGTACATATAAAAGCATGACAGTAAGTAGAAGGATGAGAAGATGCCAGCACAAGCCGGGATTGTGTAAACTACCACCCAACTGGCCATAATTAGCTTTGAAGAAAAATATCAGCTCTAAAACAAGGAACTTAGGCAAATAAAGGCTGGTAGAAATCAGTCAGATACTTGCAAGAAACCTTCAAAAAATTCCCAATGCCTTGATTTTAGTTTGATTAATTTTCCACTACCCACCACAATCTTTTAAATATAAATTTCTACTTAAGGCACTATGGTTATGAAAAATTTTGCAGTATGAATATAAAACAAATGCAGTGGGAAACTATATTTTGAACCCTTTTCTCTGCATCACTTTTGTCCAGTTAAATGAACTTCCTTAAGTCCATTTAATTTTGCAGACTTCTAATGTTGTAGTCGTCACATTGACTGTGCAGCAATTTTGAGTTTCAAACAGCCTTCAATGCTCATTTCTAATTGATGATTACAAACTGGTGATTTAGTTTTCTCATCTCATTCCTTTCTTTAATATGCTGCAAATATAGTCAATAGTATGTAACACATGTCAAGTGCCAATTTGTTCATGTATAGTATAAGACGACTGCCAATTGACCTGTCTTCCACAGAACCAGTGAGACAACCTTGCCAAGTCTTCCCCACCGTGTGTCATGTGCTCATTTTCCCAACATTCAGTCAACATGTGTTTACCACTTGCCAAATGTACCCTAAGCAATCAAATGTCACATCTATAAATATTTCCCTAATGTAAACACTTAGTTATGGATTGGTTAAAGTGTTAGATTAAAATACAAAAAAAAAGTACTTCATGATATAAAAATAAAAATGAATTTTGCGTCAATATTATGTTACTTTGCAGACCAAAGAGGGATCTACTCTGATTTATCCTTATTTTAAGACCTAGGATAATGATGAAGCTATTTACCAGAATATTTCTGGTCACTGTAGCACACAGAGAGAAGGGAAGTGTAGTAGATGGTATGCTGATTCCAAAATCCCATGCAATCATATTTAATTCTGCTCCTATTTCATTGTCCAATGCATTGCTCATGGCCTTGTGCTTGCCCTATGGTATGAAAAGGTTATGTAGCACTAGAGGCAGTGGGCAGCTATGACCACTAAAAACATCATTTGATTGAAATTTGTAATTCAGGTTTCTATTTTCAATTGAGTAATTTAAATAAATTGGAATTCTACTACTAACGTTCAATTTCCTACCTTAAATTGAGATGCTGATTTTGTGAGCAAACCTCTAGGCATAATCTATACTGCATGTTACCAGTATTCACTGTGTGTTATGTTCAAAACACAGAGTACAGGAGCAGTTTCCTTGCTCTGTAAGACACAGAATGTTAATAGTAAATCCATTTTTCTATCCATGCTTGGCTTCCTTTTACAGTATAGCTAAAGCAATGTTGCAAAAAATTGGGGGGGCCGCATTAAAGCGTCATTTCATTCTATATTTTAATGCCTTAGAAAATGAGAATGCAAACAGTTTTACCTCATTTCTTTATAGCTGTATGAAAAGATGCCTTACTGTCACATAAGATTGTCATAATATAAAAGTTAGTTACACAATAACACTTATATCTGGAAAATTAACAGCAATGAGATTCATTTTCAGAAATGTGAAAGCACATTCAGGACATGTTGTCTGGTTACTCTTCTGTATATGTCTCACAAGAATATTCAAATGCATGCCCACAAAACTGTCACCAATCTTTTGTTTTTAGTTCTTTTTTTGGCTTTGGGATGAGGGGGCGAGAGTAGCATTTTTTACAATTTTTAAATAATTATTTTTAATTATGGATATATTGCACATGTGAGTGCAGGCGTCTACAAATTTCAGTAGTAGGCATCAGATACCTTGGAGTGGAATTGCACGCTGGTGTGAGCCGACCTAAGTGGATGCTGTGAATTGAAGATGGGCCCTCCACGATATGCTCCTAAAGACTGAGCTATTCCTGAAGCCCTCGTGTTTCCTGAGGCAAGAAATGTAGCATACTGGAACTTATGGGAACTTATGGGTAGCTTAGGATGATCTTTAATTACTAATATTCTTTCCCACACATCCTATGAGCTGAGGTGACAGGTTTCCACACCCTGCCTGGCTTACGCACTTGGTGGTAAGGGACAGGGTTGGTGAGGTGCACGGTAGATGGAATCTGCCCAGTTGTGTCCGGTGAAACGAAGCACCTGAAAAAGTTGAATGGCATAGGTGTGCTGACAATTGTGTACAGATTTCAGTGTAGTTCAACAATAGAATTGCACAACCATCCTGATACAGGAAGTTAGGAAGTGATAAAGAATGGAAGAGAAGTAATTAAATCACATAAAGGACAAAGGGTTCACATGATTACTAATTTACAATGTGCATTAAATTCCCAATTTCCCAGCATCTTTGTAAGCACCTTACAGGCTCATGGGGAGAACGCAGCATTTTGTAAACAGCAAGCTGTACAAATTAGATAGCACTGATACAAATTCCATGAATCCTACTGAACCCAAGGCCACATAGTACAAGACTTATTAAAAATCCATGATTCTATAAAGCTTCTAAGAGACAGGGTAATAAATGAACTAATGACAAGAATCTATACTGAGCGATTACTCCCATAATGATGCCTTAGTGACCCTCAAATAAATGCTTAATTTGTTTCTTGGCAGGTAACACTGTTGGAAGGCCTAAGGTGATATGGTCAAAGTAAAATGAACAAAAATTGCCTTTTAATAGCTACATAATGAAGCCTGCAATATTTCAAAACATGAGAATAAATTTAAGTATTTCACATTGTGGGTATTTTTATCTGAATTCAGAAACTACCTTCCCAGTGTGACTGCGCTATTTTTTACCAGTTGTTAAAATGTATGATTTTTCTATTTTTCACACTTACTGGGATGTGTAAATGACTCTAAATTAAGATATAATATGATTCTCTATAAATCAAAATATCATAGTAAATTTTACTAAATTGATAATTCATAGAAATTGGTTTTAGTTATAAATTTAGTGTATTTTTGTGCCTGAATTGATTACCTTTTAATTTTAAAAAACCACCTTTATTTTTCTTACTATATAATATTGTCAAGATCTGGATGCTTACAAACATCTCTCTTACAGGTTTTTGTTGTTGTTGTTTTGATCTTTAATACAAGTGAGAAGGAATTCTAATAATTCATTGTATGGTTTTGACAGTATCTGTCCTATGATTTTGATCCTGACCTTTGAATTTGATTGTATTCAGGGATTTATTCATTTTTCTTCAAGGAAAAGCAATCTATCCAAGAAGTTTGAAATAAAACACTATTTTGCTTTGATGAGTATAATGGTAGAAGTGTTTCTTTTTTTTTAACACAATTTTATTGGAAGATATTTCATATTACATCTCATTTTCTATCCCATCCCATGCATCCTCCCATTCCTCCCTCCCTCCCACTTTCACCCCAATCCCCTTCCCTATGACTGTGACTGAGGGGGACAGTGGACTACCAAGACGTGTTTCTTTTAGGAGAAACCTTAACTTATTTGTTTGTATATGGGACAGGGTCTCACTCTAGTCTCTATTTTCCTGGAACTTACTATGTTGTCCAGTGTTGACCCAAACTCCTGGAAATGCTGAGTGGGTTACGCACAGGAGCCACCAGGCCCAGATCTTCCTAAAGCTTCCTTATCAATCGCACTGAACATTATCAGAAGTTCCCTGTTGGCTTTAGCAAAATGAACACCCAAGAGAATCTGAAATCCCAAGGCCAGGCCAGGAGTGGGAGAAAAACCCAGCCTGTGAGTGTAAAGACAGGAAAACAACACCCTGCTGGGAGACCAGCAGAAAGCCAATGCCCCCTTCTCAGTCAGCTCTGATTCAATTCAAGCCTTCAGAACATAACAGGACAGGCACACGCAGGAAAGACAGTCTGCTTCATTCAGTCCAACCCAAGTGTCCATCTCAATAAGACACACTCCCACAAGCACTCAGAATGATTTCGACCAAATATTTGGTGCTTTTTGAACAGCTCATGCGTATATTAATCAGCAGAGCCTCTATACCATCACTCAGTATGAAATTTATAATTACACTCTATTTTTCTAAAAGTATAACAGAATTCCTTATATTTAGTCACTTACCTTTATTTTATTTTTTAAAACATAATTTTTAAATCTTTATGAGTTTCATATTATGCATTCCCGTCCTGCTCATCCTTCCTGTACCCTCATAGCCACCCTTTGCTTTTACAACCTCTCCCCACAAATAACACACACACACACACACACACACACACACACACACACACGCGCATGCACAGAGAGAGAGAGAGAGAGAGAGAGAGAGAGAGAGAGAGAGAGAGAGAGAGAGAGAGAGGGAGAATAGAAAAACATCTCATCTTGGAAGCTGAGCTATGTCACAGTGTTTCCTACAATATGTCCCTCTGTCCACACATTTTCACGTGCGCATGTCCATTGAAATGAGTGATTGGTCTGGTTCCCGGTCACTGGCTTCTGTGACACCATCACATTGGATCCTCACTAGGATTCCTACCAGTTAGCCTTTTGTTGCCTTGTGTCGTGGAGATCCTGCAGTTTTCAATCAGCAAGACTGGCCCTTTCGTGCTTCCCAACCATGTGCAGATGATATAGATTTTGGATAGGCCAACTCAGAGGCCAGGATCTAGGCCTGGGTGGTAGCTGAGCTGGTCACTGTGCTGTCCCTCCCTTTTCTACACTGCCAGGGTAAGTTCTGTGGCACTGCTCCAGCTAGGTGACCCCATACCACAATCAGCAAGAGGTAGGGTCAGCTCTTGTGTTCTCATGCCCTCAGGGCTAGCTCACCTGCACCCACATTCACGCCTCCGGAGCCAGCTCCACTGTGCTGCCCAGTCAAGGTTAGGGGCCTGCTTTCTCAAGTGCTGTAGCCTGTGAGGGGCCGGGACAGCTTTCCCATTGTAATACTCCTGGGGTTGGCTCACCTGTGCCTTACCCAGGTGAGGTGCAGAGGGCCTCTTTCATGAGTGCTGCAGGAAGTGAGGAGTCAGACTAGCTCTGCTGCTCCCATACCCTCAGGGCCAAGTCTCGGGCTGCCACAAGGAAAGGGGGGAGGTCATCACCTCCCACTTCAAGGCAGAGGCATCTCTCCTGCACTCTTTCCCTTGGGCTGGCTCACTTGTGCCCCCACCACCAGAGTCAGCTCTGATCTGCCATCAAGGCAAACTGCAGGGTGAGCACTCCTGTGTGCTGGAGCTGGTGAGCGACAGAGCTGGTCCTCCCTGACTCATTACTCTGTGGACAGCTTTCCAGACTGCCCCAGTCAGCTCTTCCTCACTAACAGCTTAGTGGCTGCCTCACGTTCACCCCTACCAACGGGGGCAGCTTCACTGTGCTGACTAAGCAAGGCACAGAGCCAGCTCTACCAAGTGCTACCATGGGTGCGAGGTGGGGCCCTTAGCTAGTGAGGCCTTGGGGCCAGTTCTGCACTGTCTTCTGCCCTATTTCCCTCCCTTTGACCTCTGACTTCGGACTATCAGGTCCTATCAGGATAGCCTGCATCCCCTTCCGGCAAGGCTGCCCCACCAAGGAACAGTTGTCAAATTGTGGGCACCATATACCATGTCAGAGACAGTCCCCTCTCCCCCTTCCTACACACACACACACACACACACACACACACGCACACACACACACACACACACACACACACACTAAGCTGTCCATCGGCTACTTCTGAGCAGGAGGTCTCAGTTCTTGGCTTGCAATATTTTCTAAAGTATTTCCTTTACTCCTAGACTGTATCCAAGTGGAAGTAAAATATAGCTCTGCTTTGCCTGAAATACTATGTTTAATGTTTTTAATTGAAATAGAATTCCATCACTTCCTCCCCTGTCTTTCTCCTGCTAACCTCATGGTAGCACAGTAGCATGACAAGCTGCCGAGAGAGGAAAACAATTAAAGATCACTACCCAGTTGCAACATATATGCATCACAGCAATTACAAGAATAACAAAAAGTGCATAAAAGTGCAGTAAGTTGCTCTCCCGTGTGGGTGGTACTCAACAGCTGTCTAATTATCATTAAAGCCAACCCAAGAGGAGGAAAACTATGGCTGATACCAAAAGCTAGCCAGCATCTCAGGCTAGTGTTGTCACGGCCTTAGAAAAGAATCTACTACTGACACTTTGATGAAATACTATTTTTAGTTTAGTGTGAAATCTCAATTTGACAACTAGCAACAAGAGAACAAGAGAATTTGTCTTCTGTTTTTCCACAGATTAACTTTATCCCAACATCTTATTAGTTGCATTTTTTTCTAAATTTATGCTGAATAAACACATAGTCTCTTATTATTTGGAGTAAAATAACCATATTTTGGTTTGTAAACTTTCTTTGAGACTATATTTCCATACAACTTCCGAGTATTGAAATGACAGATTACTTGAAGAAACACTTATTTCCATCTACTTATGTCTAATACTAACATTTGACAATTGTGGTGTGTACCTATTGAACTCATCCCCATAGAAAGATCAGAGTTCAGGTTATATAGTGCAAGGATGTTTGACCCAGTGATTTTTTTGAACCATAGTGTATCAGTGATGTATGAGGAATAAAGGTAGAGAATCAGTCAGATTGTTTGCCCTAAGTCTGTCACCAGAATGCTGTTCTGGCCTTCCTGGCCCCTGTGATCTCTGTAGATTGAAGTTACAGTAGATACACAAGGTATATCATAGAATAACCCAAAAAGCCCATTGTTGGGAAGAATATACTCATGAGGTGAGAGAAAAATCAAAATCAAAGAAAGGAGAGACCACTGTGCAGAACACACTGTGCTGACCGTACTGTGTAGGGTGCACTCTCTGGGTAGACAGAGGCCAGATAACAACTGTGCCGTGTGTGTGTGTGTGTGTGTGTGTGTGTGTGTGTGTGTGTGTGTGTTAGAGTTTTTACTCTTTCTTAGTTTCTGGGACAGTCATTTGCCTGTCCTCCACATAATTTGCTGGCACTCTTATAGGTGAACTGTTCATTTATTGCATTATGTGGTTACTTAAAGCGATGTCTCATGTATCCGAGGTTGGTCTTCAACTGTGACAAAGGAAAACATTGAACTTGTGACTCATTGGCCTCCATCCCTCATGTGCTGGGATTTTAAAGATGCGCTACCACACTCAATTTACAAGGTTCTGGAAGTTGTCTCCAGGGTATGCGGTGCACGCTGTTTATCAGCTGACATCCACTTCGATCTCTATACTCTAAACTAAGAGAGAAGATAATAGTGGATCTCTTCTTTACCCGACAACAACAGCAATCTCGTGATCTTTTGGACAGTTTAGAATACCAAGTCTGCATCCAGCCTATTCTTTGAACTCCTCTCCTGGGTGTCCTGCAGTTACAAGCTGCTGCTGCTGAGGGAACTGTACACTCTTAATGATCTCCAAGTCGGCTAACATCTGACTTGTTACCAAACATAACTATTTGTTGGATGTTGTAATTTTAGTATTTTTGTAAACATATTAGTATATTTTCTAAATTTAGTCTGAACAAGCATATGTTATTTGGAATAAAATAAGCATGCTTTGCTTCGTAAAGTTTTCTTTAAGATTATCTTTTCAAACAATATCAGAATTTTCAAATGACAGGTTATTCGGGGAATATATTTATTTTCACTTACCTACGTCTAATTCTGACATTTTCCCAACTGTGGTACATAATCCTATGAAACCATCCCAGTGTAAATACACAGCACAAGGGAATGACTTGACAAAGGCATTGCGTGCAGAATCAAACTTGCCTGGCGGCTTTAGAAAATGAGTCTTCCAGAATTAGGAACAGATTATATGAGTGAAATTTCATTAACAAGAAGAGCATTTCCAGGCCCTTTAAGGTTTTGAGTAGTGTATAAAAGTTATTTAGGAACCAGGCTTTACTTCTGCATCTCATTTACCTAACTGATGAGAGATAAATGAGCCGAGCATTTAGAGCTCAGCCTTGAGGTGTTTTTTGCACATGAGCCACCCTCTAACTCTACTAAAAGACAAGAGAATCATTAGCTTTCTGCTACCAGAGTGCCAGCAGCAGTCACTAACCTTTCCTACCATAAACAGTTTCAGAAATAGTAATAGAATAATTATACATCATGATTCTCATCAGTGATTTAGTTCATTTGTGTATATCCAAACCAGAAACTCAGCAAAGGATAAGAGTTTATTACATGTAAACATGATCCTATTACTCATTTAAAATGTCATTAAATCTTACTGTGATTGTGTGAAAATAATTCTTCCTTCCTCTTGGGAGGCCTTTTATAATGAACCAACCGAGAAATACATATTACGTAGATTGCTTTTATTTAGCAGATGAGAATTTCATTTGTTTGGGAGAGATAATATCAGCGCCCTTTGGACAATGTTAAAATGAGACTTGATGTTGTTGCTAAGACCAGACTCTCGCAGTTATTAATACAAAACTGATGTCTTAAAGTCTACATTTACAACTAGATGGGATTAATATTAATTTGAGGATGTGACAGTTCACTCTAGGGCTTTCAGGCTTGTACAGCAACACCTTACAGGGTTGCATTGAGAAGAGTGACACAAACATGGCATCACAGTGCCGCTAACGTGAACATTCATTCTACTTTTCCGCCCTTAGGAGGTCTTTTGACAGCTAAATCAAGGCAGGTTATATGAATGCCAACACAAAGCTGTGTCTGTGAGATCATGTTTTCTCACTTCTCATTAAATCCAGAAGACCAAAATCTGTTAGAGCACACACACAATATTAATGGGACCATTGGAATGCTCACTTTCCCAAAACAGGAAACCTAAGTGAAACTATATACTCAGCTTTTTATTTTCAATTTTTTAGCCTATTTGTTGATTTTTCATTTGTACCTGATATTTGAGATTCTACTGTATAACTCAAATGTGAAGACATGGCCAATTATTCATATTATATTTAAAAAAAACATGTTTAATTTACTTATTATACTTCATATTGTCTTTAATTTAACAATATGCTGTAAAAGTTTCACAAGAAAATAATGATGATTATATTCTTTCCCTCCAATACATACAGCATCTATTTTTCTTCTGTATTGTCCAAGTTAAAACAGTGAGTGTGACTTTAGATGGCAGTGGTAAGGCACTGCTCACTTTAGTTTCTGAAGTCTCTGGCTGAGTTAGGTAGGAAATGGACAAAGAAAAGAAAGTCTTTCAATTTTACCACCAACTGTTATGAAAACACTATAGGTTGTGTCTGCAGATTATTATAAAGTAAAATTATTTGTACTTCTAATATAGTACTAGTTATTTTAATATGCATGGATATTGAGTTCAGTAAAGTTTGTTACAATGAATTTTTAACCGTTTATTTCAGACTCAGTTTGAGTTTGGTTTGATAGGGTGCTAAGGAATATTGATATTATTAAATGTTAAGCTACTATTGAATTTTTTATTAAACTTCAATTACTTTTCACATGTTACCTTTCACCTATAATAGTTTTGCTCATATCATGCATACATTTTTCAACTACATCTTTGAAGAAATGCTTTTATAATTAGTTAAATAACAGTGGCTTATATTTTATAGGTAAGATCATAATGACCTCATTGAACACAGTCAATTTTCTACCTTCTAGAAGACAATTTTAACACTGAGGCAATTTCTTAAGAAATAGATGACAGACCATATTCCTGGAAGCATATGGCATCATTATTTTATTCATAGCAATTTTACAAAATCATTTGAAATACATCAGTAATTAACATTCATCATATGACTGATAATTCTATTTATTTATCTGCATACTTTGATACAAGTACACTTTTATTATAAAAAGTAGCTAGAAGTAATTTTGATAGATTATGTACAGCTATATATTTAGAGACAAGCAGCGACTCTATCTTCTAAATGCCCCTTCTTATTTTTATTTAAACAGTTGGTCCATGAGGATTTGTTTAGTTGTGTCTTTACCATTAACGTATGATATTGGTTTTATTTTCTTTTATGTGAGTTAAAAGATTCAGTATCGTTGAGATCAAAATTCTGCCCAACTTACTGTAAACAGACAATGCAATATCATTAAAAAAAAAAGCGTTGGTCCACATTTTAGGCTTCACCTAGATTAATTCTAAGGTTTATATGGCAAAGCAGAAGACATGGATTTGGGGAAACAATACTGCAGGTAAGGGCTCACAATTTCCATCCTTATAAAAATGGAAAGCTGTATCTATATAGTCAACATTGGTGTGATAAAAGCAGATGCATAGGTCAATGGAACAAAAGTGAAAGCCCAAAACTGACTGCGTGCCCTAAGATGTTTCCTCTGTCAACAAAGTGTTTTTCACATTGTTGCTTATTAACTTTGGTTCTGTCATCTGAAACTCTGCACAGCATGGCCATTCTTTCCAAATAGTAGTTTATGTTGACTGGGTCTTCACTTAAAATAAAAATATCCTATTTCCTGTTTTTCTATTTGTAAATGCTTTCCCTTCCACGGCTTCTCAAAAGATGAAGGTCAGCCAGTGTTCAATGCCTTAAGGCGACCAGAGAGATGGATCAGGCACAGTCTCACTGCTGGTCAGTTGTAATAAAAGGCTGATAGACAATACGTGGGGCAGGAAGTACCGGGCTGGAATTTCTAGGCAGGTGGAGACACCGGAGGGATGCCAGCAGAGGTGAGAGCCTGAAGTAGACAAGGAAGAAATCAGACGGGAGACGGGAGTGGAGCATGGCGGTAAGTAGAGAGCCACGTGAAGGAAACGCAGTGCCTGGAAGTCAGACTAAGCTCAAAGCTAGCTGAGAGTCGGCCCCTGCAAAAGTCCCAAGGCTCTAAACTGTACAGAGGTCTCCATGCCTTTCTGACTGAAACAGTAGGATCTGAGAAAGGCCTGCAATAGATTGTGAATATGTGGGCTGTAAACCTCACAGTGGCACTTCACTGACTACAACATAAGACTATTCAGTCTTTCTGTACCTGTATCCTTATATGAAATCTGGAACAGGATTGATAGTCGTTCTCTAAAGAGAAGAAGAAATTAAATGATTTGGTGAATGAAAAATATTTAGAACAGAGTCTAACAAACACAAACTGTGATTCTCAATGCCAAGGACCAGGATTCTGTCCTCTCAGTGTCATCCTTAGTATTTGCTTCATAATTTAGCACTATTTTAGAAGTAATGGTTAAAGAAAATACTCTCACCAAATATTGCCTCATATTTACAAATTATGGATCATGCCTGAAGGGTATGTATTCCTAGAGAGGAGAAAGTGAAAAACTTCAATCAGTCCAAGCAAAATAGGATTTAGTCTGGATACTTAGGACAGGAGTAGACACATGCTTAGGTTTTGTCTGCACAGAGTTTCACTTATTGTTCATAAGAAATAACATGCAGGCACTCAGAGGAAGGACAGCAGGCAACCAAGAAGAGAATTGATACCCTATGAGCATATACAGGGGGAGGAAATCCCCCTCAGGAACAGTCATAGGGGAGGGGAGTAAGGGGAAAATGGGAGGGAGGGAGGGATGGGAGGATACAAGGTATGGGATAAGAATTGAGATGTAACAAGAATAAATTAATAAAAAATTTAAAAAAAGAAATAACATGCACAAAAATTTGCTGGATTAGAATAACACTTTAAAAATAACTCATAGCCACTTTATGTATGGAGTTTGTGGGTCAACTGGATGGTTCCGGCTCAGGTGGCTCAGATTGAAAGCTGTAAGTGGTCCTGTAAATGTCTCTGCTGTGGTAGCTAACCCTCCATCCTCCAGCACGTGTGCCTTAGATTTATCAGGGCCTAGGTGCTTCAACAGCTGGAATGCTCACATAGAGTCATAGTGTTCCAAAAGTGAACGTCTCCGTGTACAGGGCAGAGGACACACCATTTTAAGATAGATCTTCAATGTCTAGTTTGTTTTCTTTGTCCTTTAAATCACATTTCCATACATACCTAGGTCTAATTGTACATGACTGAATCACACATCTTACTAGAATTGAGGTTAAGGGGAGAATATTTGTGATAGTCTCAGTTATCAACCCGATAGCCAGGTTTATCATGAAGATGGGCCGCTGAGCTGCCTGTGAGAGACTGCTTTGATTAGGCTAATTGTGCCACTTGGGGAGACATAATTCAGTTGGCTGGGATACTAAATATGTAAGTTGGAGAAAGATACCTAAGCAGAAAACTTCACCACTCTCTGCTTTGTGATTGTGCATGTGACGTGTCCAACTATTTTAAGCTCTTGCCAATTTGACTTCCCATGACTGGTACCCTTGAATAACGTTCCTCAAACCATGCCTCCCTTACTTACATTTGTCAGAATATTTTCTCATAGCAATAGGAAAATTATCTAAAACAAGAAGTAATCGATGTCTTTGGATGAAAGATTACCCAGGTGGTACATTGTGTAGCACCTTTGGAAAATATTATTTGTAACAGACAGCACAGAAAATGGTTTACACTCCTATTTGTAGTTTGCTACAGGATTTATTATGATTATGCCACGTGAATTGTTTATTAGATAAGATTGGGAAAATGTCAGAGAAAATATGTAGTTGAACAATTAATGGAAAGGTAATAGGCTACATTAAAAGTCCTTGCATGGAGTAAAACCATGCATATTTGTAAGGAAAAATCTAGAAAAGAGAAAGGCTTAGAAGAAAGGGACAGAAGAGAAATGTTTTAGAATTGGAAGGTAAAACTGTAAAAATTTAATTATCTCCACCATCTTGGCACCTTCAGCTGCTCCTTGTAGTATCATAGCTTTTTTAATGCAACTTCTGGAAATTCAGTTGCCCCCAGCCTCTTACAGGTCCTTGGTTTCAAGTGTTCTGTCCACAAGAACTTGTTTTCAGCAGTTACAGCTGAGACAAACTGCCTGTTGGTGACTTTACTAAGCTAAGATTTAAGGTTCAGTTCCAGAACTCTTCTCAGATCTGCATATTGTTTTAAAAACTCACTATATTTAAAATGAACAACGGTGATGAAGTGAGGAAAAGACAGAATTGTTATTTTTGGTCGGCTGAGGCTATTTTAACAAGGTTCTATAGTCCGAGTGACTCAAGTGACTCAAATACAGATATCTATTTCTCACAGTTCTGGAGGTTATAAGTCATGATTATACTATCAGCATGGTTGAGTTGTGATGAAAGATGGCATATTAGTCAGATTTCTGTTGTAGTAAAATATAATGATCAAGATAATTTAAAGAAGAAAGAGTTTATGTTCATTTCTGGTTCCAATTATGATTCCATCCTAGTGAATACACATAACCTGAGTACTGTATCCTCACTGTGCCAGTGATAGCTCTAATTAAGCACCAAACCAACACCAAACCAACAATACTATCACAGAGCATAATTCCCTTGAAATCTTCCATAGCCAATTATCTCACCCAAAGACCCCACCTCTTGAATACAACACAGTTGATTATTATCTCAGCCAATGAATAAGGATATAACACACATAATGAGTCAGTAGCAGACTCAAATAGGTGCAAAAGATGACGAATAGATTAAGACACATCACAATAAAGCTCAAGCCAGGGACTTGAGCACCTGAAAGAATTTTAAGAGGAAGTATGCACTGTAAGATCTATGAGAGGTGGGAAGGATTTGTACAGTTAATGTAGACAGGGTAAAAAAAGAGACATGGCCTTCAGAATTGGATTTACAGGGGGATGTGTGTAAATTTTTTTCAGCTGTGGATTCATCAAAAGAAAATAACAACACTGGAGATATACATAGATGGATAGATAGATGATAGATAGATAGATAGATAGATAGATAGATAGATAGATAGACAGACAGATAGATGATAGAATTTGCATTGCCCTAATGGCTAATTCCATGCAGCTCATTGAATATAGAGAGGCTGAGCTGGTGCACGCTTGAAAACTCTATCCCCACATTCTGGTTTCTTTGGCATGAGAAGATACTCCCCAGGGTATGGAAAGAGAAACTTGAATATCTACCCAGTCACAAAACCCTCCATCTACCACCTGTCCTGCCTGTAAGATGTGCTGGGGCAATGAAGGGTCCAAACTTGTAGCCATGGCCAACCAATGTTTGATTTGACATGAGACCACACCATAAGAGAGAGCCCGTACCCTACACTGTGTGGATGATCAGAAACTAGACTCAAATACTGCATAGCCCAGAGACCTAGGGTAGAATCAAATATGAGAAACAAACAAAAATCAATGAGATGATGGATACCGATACTTTACTACACTCATAGATTGGTGCCTTGTCCAGTAATAAGAGAGGCTTCCTCAAGCAGCAAGTGGGAGTGGATGCAGAAGCTCATACTCAGACATCATGTGCAGAGAGAATCTAAATTAGAGGTCTGTTGGGGGCTGGCCTGGTTGCTGCCCAAAAGAGCAGACTTACACGCTCCAAAATGTTTGTAACCTTGTTTAAAAAACTTATTCCTGTTTGACCAACCAAGAGCTAACGCATCTGGGGAAGGGCAAATGGGATAGACGTGGCTAAAGTTCACAGGCTTTGGGGACAAGGAGTATCTTGAGAAAGGAAGTAGTCAGAGAGACAGGAAGAGGATCTTTGGAAGGAGAGAGACAGGAAGAGGAGGAAAATGGAAGGGCACCATCATGGGTGAGGTGGAGAAGAAGCACATGGCTAGCATAGATGGAGGACTTGGCTCAGATGATGCACATTAGAAAGTATTTGGGATTATGGATGGGAGTTTTCTTTTTTTTTTTTTTTAGTTTTTTTTCCTTTATTAATTTATTCTTGTTACATCTCAATGGTTATCCCATCCCTTGTATCCTCCCCTTTTTCCCTCCCTCCTCTTTTCCCCTTATTCCCCTCCCCTATGACTGTTCCTGAGGGGGATTACCTCCCCCTGTATATGCCCATAGGATATGAGGTCCCGCTCAAACTAAGGCACTAGCCAAGGACAATACAGGCGGTAAACCTTAAACCCCTACCCAGATCTAGACAATGGACAGAACACTCTCCACAGTAGAGTGGAGAGTGGGATATTACTTTCGCACATACTCTGGTGCCTCACCTTTGACCACGTCCCCTGGAGGGGGAGACCTGGTGGCACTCAGAGGAAGGACAGCAGGTTACCAAGAAGAGACTTGATACCCTATGAACATACACAGGGGGAGGCAATCCCCCTCAGGAACAGTCATAGGGGAGGGGAATAAGGGGAAAATGGGAGGGAGGGAAGAAGGGGAGGATACAAGGGATGGGATAACCATTGAGATGTAACAAGAATAAATTAATAAAGGAGAAAAAAATGTAAAATAAAATAAAATATTAAATATTTTAAATTTAAAAATAAAATATTATATATTTTAAATGAGATATTAAATATTTTATTTTAGGTTTGTAGGTTTTTTCTGCATGTTAGCCTGTGAAACACCTGTGTGTTTTATATGTAGAAGCCTGAAAAGAGCAGCATATCATCCAGTAAGGAATCACAGATTGTTATGAACTGTCATGTAGGGGCTTGGAAATGAGCTGCTCTGCAAGAATAACAAGTGCGTTTAGCAGCTGATCTATCTCTCCAGCCATGCCATTGCCTGAATTTAATAAGACAGGAAACAAGATATTTCAGAGATTAACTTAATTTAATTTGTCCTTTTAAATGTCCTTTGTCTTTGAGAAAATTTGCAGAAGTGTTGCTAAAGATATTTCCAGATGGAGAGTATATGATACAATAGGAACAACCTGCTTTTAATCCAAAACACTACAAAACAAAACAATAACAACTGATTACAATAATGAATGATAGTGGTAATAACTAACAATAATAACAGTATTAACAAAGATGGTAACATCACATGTAAATATTATGTCTAGTCTGATCAATGTCAATTGAAAACATGTGATTCAACATCGACAGATAGACAGAAAGAAGACAGTGAGGGTGAAGTTTTAAAAAAAAATACACTCTTATGAAGGGTAGGTAAAATGGTTGACATTATTTCATTTAATATTTAAATGAAATGGTAGCCTATCATTGGATAAGTGACCGCAAGTGGATTTTCTACATTGTAAAATAATAAATCTATCAAAATGAACTGAGTAGGTACTTTAAAATAAAAGAAAATGGCCTGCTTTTGTGAAGTTGTTAGAAAACTTTTGCAATAGTACAGATAAAATGAGGGCAGCATCTTGAGGATGTGGTTTGAGGACATATTTGTGGATTGACGGTGAAAATGATTATTGTGAGAACAGTTGGAAGAAATGAACTTTAACAGAGGGTCAGATTGTCCTCTGAGAGAAGAGAGATGTGGAAGGATAAAGATTATAGAGAGAGAGCACAGACGGAATGTAAATGGTTTGGTAACTATGATTGGCATGCAGGGGTTTATGAGACTTCAGAACATAAACATATCTAGGGTGTGATGTACAGTTCAAACACAGACAAAAGCCCTCATGACTAAGCCAAGAGTAGACTTGGATCGAACAAAACAGAACTCATCAGGTGAATGTAATGAAAGGAAATCACTTTTTACTGGCATATCCCAAACAGTGTCAAAGGGGAAGGAACGTGTTCTTATTGCTCTGAATTCCTTAGAACACTTTCTACTGCTGTCATTAGTAATATTCATCCCCTAGATCACAACTAACTTCCTTAAAGTTTCCCTCCTTCTCTACAATTCTAAACCACTGTTTATTTTCTTTAGGTTATTATTCTTGTAATTCTATCCAAGATAGAAAAAAAAATGTTTCTACAAATTCTCAATATATATACGCACTCCGTCTGTCTTCTCTGTATTCATTATGTTATTTCTGTCTGTACCTCTCTTAGATCACAGTTCTTTGATAAGAGCTGAAAGGCAAGCTAACAAAAAAATAAAGATGCTTACAAGGTGAGAGTGGGCATGGAGAATAACAATAGAAAAATAGAACCATCTTCCTGAACATAAAAAAGGCGGTAGACTAAAACTTCAACTACACAAATACAAGTAACGTTGCAAATGATTTTCTCACCACCCTATCAGCATTGCTGACATATTATTAATTCAAGTAAATTTCAAGGACTATATTTTAATAGTAAGAACATATCTTATGCATTGACTACAAAAATACTATCACACTTTAAATTCTCATGCATTGTCTCTTGTATCTCATTGTTCTATCACTACATGTGGATGATGAGATACATAAATTAATGAAACTGTAATATTATGTTCATTATAATGACAGCTTCTCAAGTATAAGATATGTGCCAGATTATTCTAAGAACTTACTTATTATAACTCTAAATTGCTGCAGTACCAATATTATGCTTTCACATGGGAAAATGACAGTATTAAGCTAAAAGAAGAAGGAGGAGGGGGAGGAGAGGAGGAGAAGGAAGAGGGGGAAGGAGGAGGGGAGGAAGAGGAGGAGAAGGAGGAAACTAAGTTGAATATATCTCTTCTAATCAAGGCAGAATCAGGATAATAGTCCTTCTAGCTCAAGGTATTCAATCCTTAATTATTAGTTGTTCCAACTACATGATAATGAATTTTGCTCAAATATGTAAACTGTCTGTCCCAAGATAAAAAGATTATCCTTCAATTTCCACTTGATTTCAATTCCAAGATTCCTTATAGGACTCAGTGCTACAGCAAAAAAGTTGATTATTGGAAAACAATTCAGAATTATATCTCCACACACCAAGGAAAGCTTTCAACCCCAAACACTGGAATTAGAAAAGATGGATTATTTTCCTAGAATCTTTTCTTTGTTGTTGACTTTCAGGAATAGAGCATTCCTTAGGTATCTCCTTCTTACAATTTGGATGGAGTCTTAACTCAGAGAACACCCCTCCCTTTATTCCATTTTTGATGAGGTTTCTTTTTATTCTTCTTATCACTTTCAGCACAAAACTTGGTTCCAGCATTAAATTGCCTTGGTGACTTTAAACTCTATACTTTGTATTTCTCTTTCTACTTGCTCTATTCTACTGCAAAGCTGCACGAATGTGATGACTAATAGCTATGCAACAAAGTCAATTAAATTAGGCTGTCTTGAAATCTCCTCTATTAATGTTAGTCCAGTACTTTTACATTTAGCCTTATGCAAAGACAGAATGCATTCACCTTCTTTTCCAAAATACCACAAGAATGGTCTCAACAACTGTAAATATTATGTCCCAACTGGGACATTTTTATCTGAGCCTCCATAGTCCACATTGCTGTCAGCTCTACTGTCTTCCAGGCTGCTACTAGAATGTTCTGTTATATCATCCAATGACTTTCCTAGCTCAAATCCACAACTTCACCACATTCCTCTAAAAACAGCGTGGTTAGGCCTATCATAGTCGTAGCTCACTGGTACCAACTTACGTCTTGGTTATCTTTTCTTTGCGGAAACTAAACACCATTTCCATGGAAACACCTTAAAGAGGAGTTAGGGAGTTTTAGAGAGTCCACAATCACCAAGAAGGGGAGCATGACAACAGTCCCTCAACTCTTCAAATCTATAGGCGCTGGTCAAGATGATTTTAGGGTTTAAATGAAAAAGTCAATTCCTCCTCAAGGTAGATACCATAGGACCCACAACTAAATAAGTGTTTGAGCTTCCTCTGTCTCTGCACCATGCTCAGATAACATCCTAGCCCATCTAGTCCCATATTTCCCAACTGCAAAGAAATATAAGGCAAACTTCATTTTTATAAACAAACTATGCAGTATAACTTATTAATCCACTACACATGAGTCTACTAGGCAGACTTTTTAAAAATTACTTTATTTTTTTATTTATTCACTTTACATTTTGGTCAGAGCCTCATTCCTCTTACCTTCCTAGTCCCACGCTCCCTTCTTCTTCTCTCTTGCCTATTTCTCAAAAAAAAGGGAATCCTCCCTTTCTAACAACCTTACCTCACCAAGTCAGTCAGGACTGAACATGTCCTCTTCCCCTGTGGCCAGGTAAGGCAGTCCTGCCAGGGAGAAGTGATAAAAAAAAGCTGGCAACAGAGTCCATATCACAGATAGGCCCTAATCATCTTACTAGAAGACCAACATGAAGCTCACACTATCTGTGTCAGACAACACCCCCAGTGTGCTCCATGTCCCATATCCTGGGCACACCCCACTTCCCAGGCCACATCACCATCTACAGGCCTGGAGACAGGCATCCATCAGGAAACTACAGTCTCAGAGACTGGACACTAGCACACATCAGGGAACAGCAGAGAGAAAAAACTATCCGTGTCAAACAACTACTCACCCACCTGATTTCTGGGACCCCCATCTCTTCCTGCAATCCCACAGACCTGCAACCATCAGAGACTACCAGTTGTTCCTATATCTCTGGAGGCCTGCTAACAGCCGGGGAAAACAGATGTCTGATACCACCTGGGACTACTACTTAGACCTAGAATCCTAGAAGCCTACTGCCATCAGGCACCAACAGAATTACTAACACCAAGGTCAACTAGATGGCTAGGGGTCAGTGTAAATACACAAGCAACAAAATCCAGGGCCATATGTCACCTCCAGAACCTAGCCAACCTACGTTAGCAAGCTCTGGATACCTTAACACACCTGAAACACAAGAAAATGATCTTAAGTCTGATGTTATTAAAATGATAGAGGCACTGAATGAGGAAAATAAAATCCATCAAAGTAATACAGAAAAATACATTTAAACAGATGAAAAAAATTCAACAAACCCATTAAAGATCTATAGGGAAATACAATCAAATGGGAGGAGGAAATGAATAAAACTATTCAAGATCTAAAAATAGAAATAGAAGCAATAAAGAAAACACAGTCTGAGGCAATCCTAGAGATGGAAAACCTAAGGAAGAGAACTGGAAATAAGGATACAAGCATCATCAACAGGATACAAGAGATGGAAGAGAGAATCTCAAGTATAGAAGATACAATTGAAAAAATAGATGCATCAGTAAAACAAACTGTTAAGTCTAAAAAGTTCCTGAATCAAAACATCTAAGAAATCTTGTATACTATGAACAGACAAAACCTAAGAGGAATAGGATTAGAAGAAGGAAAAGACTCCCAGTTCCCAGGCCCAGAAAATATTCTCAACAAAAAGAAAACTTCCTCATCCTAAAAAAAAAAAAAAATGCCTTTAAACATACAAGAAGCTTACACAACTCTTCCCACATAATAGTAAAACACTAAATGGACAAAAAGCTGCAAATGAAAAAGGCAAGTCACACATAAAGGCAAACCTGTCAGAATTATACCTGACTTCTCAACAAAGACTATGAAATCCAGAAGGGTCTGGGCAGATGTCATGCAGACACTAAGAGACCAGAAACGTCATCGCAGACTACTATACCCAGTAAAACTTTCAATCACCATAGATGGAGAAAACAATATATTTCATAACAAAACCAAGTTTAAATAGTACCTAGACAAAAGATACTAGAAGGAAAATTCCAACCCAAGGCAGATAACTACACCCTGGAAAAGGGAGGAAATAAATAACCTCACATCAGCAAAGCCAAAAGAAATGAAGTACACACATACTCTACCACCAACATCAAAATCACAGGAATTAACAACCACTGGTCAGTATCTCTCAACCTCAATGGCCTCAACTCCCCAATAAAAAGGCTCAGACTAAGAGAATGAATCTGAAAAAAGGACCCATCATTCTGCTGCATAAAAGAAACACACCTTTGCAATAAATATAGACATTCCCTCAGAGTAAAGGGATGGAAAATGGTTTTCCAAATACATGGCCCCAGGAACCAAGCTAGAGTAGATATTCTAGTATCTGATAAAATAGACTTTCAACCATAACTATTCAAAAGTTATGAGGAAGGACACTTCATACTCATTTTAAAAATATACCAAAACAACTTCTCAATTCTGAAAATCTGTGCCCCAAATGCAAGGTCACCCACATTCATAAAAGACACATTACTAAAGTATAAATCGCACATCTAACCCCATGCATTAATAATGGGAGACTTCAACACACCACTCTCATCAATGGGCAGATCCTCAAGACAGAAAATAAAAAGATAAGTAATGAAATTAAAAGACATCATGAGTCAAATGTATGTAATAGATATCTATAGAACATATCACCCAAACACATAGGAATATACCTTATTATCACCTCACAGAATGTTCTTCAAAATTGACCATATACTCTGTCACAAAGCAAAGCTAAAGATATACAGGATGCAAGATTAGAAAAATCCTTACATCCAATCAGACCACCATGGATTAAAGCTGGAACTCAACAACAATAGAAACAGCAAAAAGCCTCCAAACTCATGGAAACTGAACAACTCTCTACTCAATGACCACTAGGTCAGAGACAAAATGGACAAAAAAATTGAAACTTAGCGATAGAGGGCCCATACCTAAACATAAAAAGGTCATGGCACTAAGTGCCTTCATTAAATATTGAAGAGATCCCACACTAGCAACTTAACAGGGCACTTGAAAGTAAAAATAAATAAACACACCAGAGAAGTAGATGAGAGAAAACCATTAAACTCAGGATTGACATCAATATATTAGAAACAAAGAGAAGAATACAAAGAATCAATAAAACCAAGAGCTGGTTCTTTGCAAAAATCAACAAATATACAAAACCTTAGCTAAACTAACTAAAAGGCAGAAGAAAAGTATCCAAATTAACAAAATCAGAAGTGAAAGGGGTGACATAACAGCAGACACTGAGTAAATCCAAAGAATCATTAGGTCTTACTTTAGTAACCTATACTCAATTAAAACGGAAAAATCTAAAAGAAATGGATGTTTTCTTGATAGAGTTCACTTACCAAAGTTGAATCAAGATGAAATAAACTGTTGAAACTGTCCTATTATGCTTATGGAAATAGAAGCAGGCCCAGGGCCAGATGGTTTTAGCTCAGAATTCTACCAGACATTCAAAGAAGACCTAGTATCAATATTCCTCAAACTCTTTCACAAAATAGACACAAGAGAAATGTTTCCAAACTCATCCTATGAGGCCACAGTCACCCTGATACCTAAACCACACAAAGACTCAAAAAAGAAAGAGAATTTCATTCATGAATACTGATGTAAAAACACTCAATAAAACACTTGCAAACAAAATTCATGAGCAGATCAAATGTATCCCCCACCATGATGAAGTAGGATTCATGCCAGGGATTCAGGAATGATTCAACATATGAAAATCCATCAATGTAATCCATCATATAAACAAAGATTAAAGAAAATATGTAATAATCTCATTAGATGCATGAAAGTCTTTTGCCAAAATGCAACACCCCTCCATAATAAGTTTGGAGAGATTAGGGATTGAAAGCCTATACCTAAACATAATAAAGGCTATATATAACAAGCTGATAGCCAACATCAAATTACATGGAGAGAATCTCAAAGCATTTCCACTAATATCAGAGACAAGACAAGGCTGCCCATTCTCTCCATTCTCTTCAATATAGTATTTGAAGTTCTAGCTAGAGCAATAAGACAACATATGGGGCCCAAGAGGATCCAAATCAGAAAGGAAGAAGTGAAGTGTTGCTCTTCACAGATGATATGAGAGTATACTTAAGCGATCCCTAAAAATACACCAGAGAACTCTTCTAGCTGATGCTCACTTTCAGTAAAGTGGCCAGATACAAGATTAATTTTTCAAAAATCAGTAACCATCATGTACATAAATGGCAAACTGCTGAGAAATAAATTAGGAAAACTATACCCTTCACAGTAGCCACAAATAATATAAAGTACCTTGTAACTCTAACCAAGCAAGTCAAAGACCTGTATGTCAAGAACTTCAAGTCTTTGAAGAAAGAAATGGAAGAAGATATCAGAAAATGAAAAGATGCCTAAAAACTGCACTTTCTGGAGCCCTATTTTAGGGGGGAAGTCCAGCAATCAAGGACATGGCTTGTTTTATTTTTGTACTGCTTATTTCATTTGATCCTTCAAAACACTCAACAGATAACCAGAACATCCCATCACAATAACAAATAATATCTTTAAGTAAAAACAGATGCTAGAGAGCCCACTGGGATTTAGGGACAAGTTTTACCCAAGTACTCCAGTCTGATGGTACCAACCTTCCTAACTTAAAAGAACTTACCTTTGTTTTATTCCTCTAATGGATACAAGTGCCTTTTGAATACCTGGGAAGCAACCTACCACTGAAAGACACCCTTATGCCCAGGAGATGGCTTTAAAAACAAGAGAGACCCACATGAAGAACAAGCTGCCCATCGGTTACATATGTGTAGGGGGCCTAAGTCAAGTCCACACATGCTCTTTGGATGGTGCTTAAGTCTCTGTAAGACACCACCATCCAATGTTAGTTGACTCTGTTTGCCTGACTTGGGATCATTTTCCCATAACTGGGCTGAGTAGTCTGGCTTCAGTGGAAAAGGATATGCTTAGTCCTAAAGTAACTTGATGTGCTAGGGTGGGATTATATGGGTGGTCCCCTGAGGGGAGAAATGGAGAAAAATGGTACAAGGATGGGACCAGGAAGAGAGGAAGGAGGGAGCTGTGATCAGGATATGAAATGAATAAATAAATACATATAATAAAATGTCAAGAAAGGAAGGAAGAAAGAAACAAAATAGATGTCCCATGCTCATGTATCAGTAGGATTAACATAGTAAAAATGCCCATTTTAGCAAAAAGCAATCTATAGAATCAATGTAATCCCTTTCAAAATGCAACCACAATACTTTACACACCTTGAAAGAACAATTCTAAAACCCATATGGCAAAACAAAAAACCCAGAATATCTAAAACAATTTTATACAATAAAAGTTTCTGGAGGCACTCCATCCCAGACTTCAACCTATACTACAGAGCAGTAGTAATAAAAACAGAATGGTAATGTGTAAATGTAGACTAGTTAATGAATGGGATCTAATTGAAGACTCAGACATAAATCTATGAGCCTACAGACACTTGATTTTTTACAAGGATCCAAAACAATACAGTGGAAGAAAGAGAGCATCTTCAACAAGTGGTGCTAGCAAATTTAAATAGATCCACATTTATTACCCTGCACAAAGTTCAAGTCCAAGTGGATCAAAGACATCAACATAACACCAGATACACTAAATTTGTTATGTTTTTATTTTTATTTTTGGAGAGAAAACTCAGTGGTTAAACTCTAAATTTATTAAAAGAGAAGTGAGGAAGTGCCTTGAACCCGTTGGCATAAGAGAAAACTTCCTGAACTGAACAACAACAGCTCAAACTCTAAGATCAGCAATTAATAAATGGGATTTCTTGGAACTAAAAGTTTCTTTAAAGCCAAAGACACTGGCCAATAGAATGAAATGACAATCTACATATTGCTAAAAGATCTTCACCAATTCTACATCTGACAAAGGGCTAATAACCAAAATATATAAAGAACTCAAATCATCAAACACCAACAAACAAAATAACCCAATTTTAAAAATCAGGAACAGATCTAAGCAAAGAATTCTCAACTGAGGAATCTGGAATGACCTAAAAGCACTTTTAAAATGTTCAATGTTCTTAGTCATTATAAACATTCAAATCAGAAGAAATCTGAGAATCTATCCTACACCCACCAGAAGGGCTCAGATCAAAAACTCAAGTGACAGTGCATGCTGGCAAGGATGTAAGGAAAGAGGACCTCTCCTCCATTGCTGGTGAGAGTGTAAACTTGTACAACCACTTTGGAAATCAATCTGTCTCTTTCTCAGGAAATTGGGAATAGCTCTACCTTAAGACTCAACTATACCACTCCTGTACATTTACCCAGAAGATGTTCTACCACACAACAAGGAAAGTGATTCATCTGTGTTCATCGCAGCTTTATTTGTAATAGCCAGGAAGAAGAAACAATCTAGATTTTCTGACTAATGGATAAAGAAATTGTGGTACAGTTACACAATGAAATACTACTCAGCTATTAAAAAACAAAGAAATCATAAAATTTGCAGGCAAATGAATGGATCTATAAAAGATCATCCTGAGAGAGGTAGCTTAGACCCAGAAAGACACACATGGTATGTACTTATTTATAAATGGATTTTAGCCATAAAGTACAGGATATCACACTATAATGAACAATTCCAAAGAAGATAAGTAACAAGAAGGATCCAAAGGAGGGAACTTAAATCTCACTCAGAAGGATAAATAGAATAGACAGGTGTAGTGGTTGAAGAGAGGGGACAAGATAGGGGAAGCAACACAAGCACATATGAGGGTGGAGATCAGACCTTCAGAGAGCTGGGGCAGGAGGACAAAAGTCATGCAGAGAAAAGAGAAACTAGGTGGGGAGATCTTTGTGACAAGCTGGAAACTTACATCAGGGTAAGCTCCCAGGGAGATATGAGAGGAATTCACCTAGACACACCTAGAAGCAGGGTCTATCGGGACTGAGGAGGATACTCTATAGCTAGAAATGTCTTCTAGTAGAGGGAGGGACACACTAACCCACCCACAAAAATTTCAACTCAAAATTCACCCTGCCTACAAGATGTGCAGGGATAAAAATAGAGCAGATAGAGCAGAGACTGAGGGAGTGTCCGAGCAATTTCTGGCCCAACCCAATACACTAACCCTTGACCCTACTTAGTGTACTCTGCTATGCTTGCAGACAGGGGCCTTGAAGAATCGTACTTTGAGTAGCTCTACCAAGCAACACCTCAAAACAACTTCTGTGACTCACAACCAAACACTGGGCAAAGCATAAAAAATCTTGTGGAAAGGGGAAAAGGGCCTGGAGGTGACAGGATCAAAAGAAGAAGACAAATAGAGCCAACTAACCAGAGTCTAGATGAGCCTGCCTAGACTAAGGCACCAACAAAGGACCTTGCATGGGCTCCCTACAAAGATGTAGCTGATGAGTAGCTCAGGCTTCATGTGGGTCCTCTATTGAGGGGTGCAAGGAATCTCTCTAGCATGTACTGTCTTGCCAGGATTTTAATTGCTTCCTCCTGGTAGGACTGTCATGCCAGGCCACAGGGGAAGAGGCAAAGCTCAGTCCTGATAAGACTTGATGAACTCAAGGAGGTGGGGAGCGCCTCTCTTCTGAATATAGGGGAAGGGGAGAGGAAAGGCGTGTAGGACTGAGAGGTGAGGACGGGTTCGTCTACGAACAGGGCGTTAAATAAATAAATAAATAAATAAGAAATTGGGTGACTAGGAAAGGGTTTTATCCATGATACTAAGCCTCAGTTCCTGAAAATGTAAAGTAGAAGCTGCCAGGAAACATAAGATGATGTGAATTTATGCCCATGATGAAGTTCAAGATGTCACATAGTTAAACAAAACTCCTTATAATGGAGTCTTATAATGGAAGGAGAGGAATGTGAAAGATGAGAAGTTTAGTTACTCAGGGCCAGATTGTGTAGCATGGTGATTCAGTTCCCTGTTTCTTAATAGTAAGCCTATGATTGTTTATTTCCCCCCTTAACATGGATTATTTCAAACTATCATACTAATTACTTCATATTATCTGATCATATGGATATGTGAAGACTCAATTAATCACTCTCTTTTAATTGAACACTTAGGTTATATGATTTGGCCCAAGTACAAATTGTATTAATTGCTGGAGTAGCAAGAACCACCTTTTTACTGGTTCAATCAAATGGCAGTTAGTAGCAATTAGTATTCCCTGAAGATAATACATGGTATTACAAAGTTTATTTAGATAAGAAATATGTGATATTTTCACTGATGTAATTTATTTTGACATGTGTGAAAATAGTAGATGCTAAAATTAATCTCCATCATGTTTTTAACTATCTCTAGAGAGATATTACAACCCCTGTAAGTGGTTATACTAGTATAAATAATGTGACAACTTCAAAGAATTTTATTTGAAGCAAATAGTCATCTCACAGAAGATATTCAGGAGTTCTTAAAGTGAAAATGGTGTATGTATTCTTTGCAAGAACAGCACATAAGAGTGTGGGAGTATATTTCAGTGGTAGAGTGAGGACTTAGCATAGACCTTAGGTTCCATGAGTAGCCCTCAATTAAGGAAAAGAACAATAAACAATTCTTTTATTTACAGTGGAAAACTATAAACACCTAACTGCTGATTGCTGTTTTATTGTTTGTTTGTTTGTCTGTTTTTTGGAATTCTCTTATGCAGTATGCAGTATTGATACCCAGGCTCCTTTAGTTCTTTTTTTTTTTTAATTCAAGAAACAACTGTTTCTTTAAAGAGCTATGGTAATATGACATGTATCCACAGTGTTGAGGGGTCCTAACCCTGCTGCCACTTCTGTGATTCTAAGCTTTGCAATTCTTTGCAGTAGCTACAAGTTACTCTCCCTCCTGTTACAAAAATACCCAGAGAAGGAGTTTTCATACATGTCTTGTCATTTTCCCTTGCCTATGGATTCCCTCACAGAGTACTGACTTGGGCATTATTAAATTAAAATGCATGGGGTTATGAGAGAAACCAATTTTATTATAATGTCATTCTTTCTACTATTCACAAACATGGATGAATACCTTGGCTATTGGATTTCTTTAATTAATAAGTTATAGCAGAAAATACATGTACATATACATGTAGTATAGTAAAGTACATGTACATATAATGTAGACGATATTTATGATAGTAAGTTGGTAAAAAATTATAAAATTTGTTCCTTAAGGCTATGGGAGCCTGGGCATTATTACTGCATAAGAAATCGCCAAAAGAACAACAGCGACCAGCAGTGTGAGGTTTTTTCCGTGGCTTCTGCATGCCATTTCCCGGGCCACAGCTCTGTCTGAAGTCCCAGAGACTACCAGCATTGGTGAGGTATTTTCTATGGGTTCTGCATGCCAGTTCCTGGGCTGCAGCTCTGTCTGCTGTCCCAGAGACAGCAGCCATTGGAGACTACCAGCAGTGTGAGGTCTTTCTGGGACCCTTGGCATTCCATTTCTTGGGTTCCAACTCTGCCTGCAATCTAAGAGGCTGCAGAGATTAGCAACTACCAGAAACAACAACCACTGGGGACTACCTTCAACCTCCAAGCCTGCCAACATGAAGGATAACCAGAGAGCTAAGGTGCAGCATAAGAACACACTCAACAAAACTTGAGGCAAGATGGCATCACCAGAGCCAACTTACCCTACTACCACAAGTCCTGGATAGCCTAACACACCTGAAGTGCAGGAAAATGATCTTACATGTAATCTTATGACGATGACCTTTAAACAAGAAATGAATACATCCCTCAAATAAATACAGGAAAATACAAGCAAACAGAAGAAAGAAATGAGTAAAACTGGTCAAGAGCTGAAAAGGAAATAAAAATAATGAAGAAAACACAAACTGAGGAATCATGAAGATGGAAAACCTAGGAAAGGAAAGAGGATAGGAACAACGGACACAAGCATCACCAACAAGAGATGGAAGAGAGGATCTCAGGCATAGAAGTCACAATAGGAAAAGTGATACATTAGACAAAGAAAATGCTAAATTTAAGTAGTGTCTAACACAAAACATCCAGAAAATTTGAGATGCCATGAAAAGACAAAATCAAAGAATAATAGGAATAGGAGAAAGATAGTAACAGCTCAAAGGCCCAGAAAATATCTTCAAAAATAGCATGGAAATTTCTCCAACCTAAAGAAAGAGATACCTATAAACATACAAGAAGCTTACAGAACACCAAATAGATTGGACGAGAAAAGGAAATCTTCCCACCACATAATAATCAAAATAATAAATGAACAGAATAGAGAAAGTATATTAAAGGCCAAAAGGGGTAAGGACCATGTAACAAATGAAGACAGACATATTAGAATTACACAAGACTTTTCAACAGAGACATTAGAAGCTGAAGGGTCTGGGCAGATATCATGCAGCCCCTAAAAGATCACAGATGCCATCCCAGAATACAATAACAATCAAAACTTTTAATCACTATAAGTGGGTAAAACAAGATATTCTATAACAAAACCAAATTTAAATAATATCTTTCCACTAACCCAAGCCTACAGAGGAGAATAGAAGGAAGCAAAAATCCAACACAAGAAAATTTACACCCAAGAGAACACAGGAAATAAATAATTTCACATAAGCAAAAACAAAAGAATGGATACACATATACACACACACAATCATCAACAACATCAAAACAACAGGAAATAACAATCCTTGGTCATTAATATCTCTCAACATCAATCAACTCAATTACTCAGTAAATAGACACAGGCTAACAGAGTAGATGCATAAACAGAATCTATCAATCTGATGCATATTAGAAACATGCCTCAGCAACAAAGATAGATATTGCATCAGAGCAAAGTGCTAGAAAAATGGTTTTCCAAGCAAATGGACCCAAGAAAGAATAGTAGCTATTCTAATACCTAATACATTAGATTTCAAGAAATAGTAATCAAAAAAGATGTGGAAGTGCATGTCATACTCATTAAAGGAAAAATCCACCATGATGATGTTTCATTTCTGAACATCTATGTGCCAAGTTAAAGAGCACCCACATTCATAAGAGAAACATTACTAAAGCTTAAATCACATATTGAACTCCACTCATTAATAGTGGGAGATTTCAACACTCCATTGTCTCCAATGAATGGTCAACATATAAACTAAACAGAGGAATAATAAAACTAACTGATGTCATGAATTAAATGGACCTTACAGATATGCACAGAACATTTCACCCAAACTCAAAATAGTATACCTTCTTCTCAACACTATCTGGAACTTTCTCCAAAACTGACCATATCCTCAGTCACAGATCAAGCTACCACAGATATAGGAAGATTTAAATAATGCTTTGTATTTTATCAGATCACTGAGGAATAAAGCGGAAACTCAACAAGAGAAACTCATGGAAACTGAACAACTCTCTATTCAATGACCAATGGGTCAGGGGCAAATAAAGAAATTAAATACATTCTAGAATTCAGTGAAATTGGCTTATGGGACACAAGGAAAGCAGTGATAAAATGAAAAGTTCATAGCACTAAGCACCTTCCTAAAGAAACTGGAGAAATCATGCTCTAGCAACCTAATAATACATTTGAAAACACTTCAATAAAAAGAAGCAAGCACACACACCAAAGGACTAGGTGTCAGGAAACAAACTCAGGACTGATAATAATAGATTGTAGAAAATAAAGGAATACAAAGAATCAACAAAACTAAAAGCTGGTTATTTGATAAAATCAACAAGGTAGACAAACCCTTAGCCAAACTAACTAAAAGGCTGGGAAGCAATATCCAAATTAACAAAATCAGAAAGGAAAGGGGAGACATATCAACAGACACCAAGGAAATTCAAAGAAGCATTAGGTCTTACTTAAAAATTATATACTCCATGAAACTAGAAAATCTAATTGAAATGGATGATTGCATTTACCAAAGTTAAATAAAAATCAGATTAATAATCTAAATATCCTTATAATACATACAGAAAGAGAAGCAGCTTTTAAAAGTCTCCCAACCAAAAACAAAAACAGTGCCTTAATGTTTTACTGCAGAATTCTACCAGGTTTTCAAAGAAAAGCTAATAAAAATACTCCTCAACCTAATCCACAAAATAAAACCTGAAGGAACTGGGGGTCTAGAAAGATGGCTCAGAGCTTAAGAGCACTGTCAGCTATTCCAGAGGTACTGAGTTCAATTCCCACCAACCACATGGTGACTCACAACCATCTGGTGCCCTCTTCTGTATATGCCCTCTTCTATACATAATAAATAAGTAAGTAAAAACTGAAGGAACTTTGCAAAACTCATTCTATGAAGCTATAATAAACTTGTTTCAATAACCACACAAAGATTCAACCAAGAGAGAAAGTTTGAGAACAATATCCCTCGTAAACACTGATGCAAAAATACTCAATAAAGTACTTGCAAACTGAATCCAAGAACACATGAAAAATATCATCCACTATGACCAAGTGAGCTTTAGCCCATAGACATGATCATCTCATTACATGCTAAAAATCATTTGACAAAATCTAGCACCCCTTCATGTCAAAAGTTGTGGAAAGATCAAGGATACAAGGCCCACACCTAAACATAATAAAGGCTATATAGGGCAAGCCAATAGCCAACATCAACTTAAATGGAGACAAACTTAAAGCAATTCCACTAAAATCAAGGACAATACAAGGTTGTCTACTCTCTCCATATCTATCAACATAGCACTTAAAATTCTAGCTAGTTCAATAAGATAACTAAAGGAGATCAAAGGGATACAAATTGGAAAAGAAGAAGTCAAAGTATCGCTCTTCGTCAATGATATGATGGTATGCATAAGTAACCCAAAAATTCTACCAGAGAACTCCTATAGCTGAGAAACATCCTCAACAATCTAGTTGGATATAATTTAACTAAAAAACATCAGTGGCTTTCCTTTATAAAAATGATAAGCAGACTCAGAAAGAAAGTAGGAAAAAAAAAAACGCCCTTCACAGTAGCCACAAATAATACAAAATATCTTGATGTAACTCTAACCAAGCAAATAAAATATCTGTATGACAAGAATTTCAAGTCTTAAGGGAAGAAATTAAAGAAGATATCAGAATATGGAATGATCTCCCATGCTTATGTATCAGTAGGATTAACATAGTAAGAATAGCTAACTTACCAAAAGCAGTATATAGATTCAATGCAGTTCCCATTAAAATTCCAACACAGTTTTCTACAGATGTTGAAAGAGCAATTCTTAACTTTATATAGAATAATTAAAAACCCAGGATAGCAAAAGCAATATTGAACAATAAAAGAACAACAAAAGATGGGGGTATCACCATCCCTGATTTCAAGTTGTACTACGAAGCAATAGCAATAAAAACCTCATGGTATTTACATAAAAACAGGCTGGTTGGCCAATGGAATAGAATTAAAGACCTAGAAATGAATTCACACAACTATGAACACTTGATTTTTGAAAAAGAAGCCAAAACCATACTAGGGAAAAAAGATAGCATCTTTAATAAATGATACTCGTCTAATTGAATGTCTGCATGTAGAAAAATGCGAATAGATCCATATTTATCACCCTGCATAAAACTCAACAATTGCTATGAATCATTAAAAATGGGCCATAAATGACTGAGAAACCATAACACCTGAACAGGGAAGCTGACCTATCATAAGAGAGCAGCCAATTACTGAGGTCAAAGGCTATGAGATCTCAATCATTATCTTTGAGATCTTATATGGTTGTTCAAGGCCTTCAATAGTCTCTTCTTACTGATATCATTATTTGAAGATTAAATGCTTGGCACCATGTAATGGATCAATATGTCTGATCAATAACTGGAAAACTCCTTCCCTTACTTCAGTCAGCAAGAGTTGCTTTTACAACCTGGATTGCTCAGTAATCAGTTTTGTATAGGTCCATAAAAATAGCAACTTGTATTGAGTACTGACATAGATGAGATACTTTTCTTCATGTTTTAAATTTTCTCAATCATTTTTATCTATGAAAGTTGACTGTATATTTCTGCTTTTGTACTTAACAACTGAGTATATTTAAGCCCTGAGATAACACTACATTGAGTGTCTTATGATACAGAACTGGGATTTGAGTAGAGGTCATTTGGATTCAAAGATCACTGATGCTTTCTTTTTTTAATTTTATTAGTTTATTCAGATTACAACTCAATTGCCATCCCATCACTTGTATCCTCCCATTCCTCCTTCCCTCCCACTTTCACCCTATTCCTCTCACCTAGATCTACGACTGAGGGGGACCTCCTCCCCCACTACATGGTCATAGGCTAACAAGTCTCATCTGGTGAGGCCTGCTGGCACTCAAAGAAAGAATAAGCAGGATGCATTCTTTATATACCAAGATACCTCTTGAAAGGTAGGCTGAACTCAGATAGCTATCAAGATGCAGAAGACAAAAGAGCTTTCCCACAGGCACAGTTTGGAGGAATTAAGAGGAAATAAAATAGTCTGGTTTGGGAAAAAGAAAATAAGGTAGTGAGATAAAATCATGCAAAAAACTGGGGTTGGTTGTAAGTGGTCCTGGGGCCCATTCTGTATTACTTAGGTAGCAAGCTGGGCCTCTGAGGAACAGCTCATTGCTCAAGCAAGAAGAGTGCCAGCATCAGGTGTTCACAAGATTGGTGATGTACTCACACTGGCATACAATGTCTCCACTGTTTCCCAGGACCTGCTGTTTCTCAGACACCATAGAAACTCTGTGCCACATGGTTATCTTATTTAGTCCTGAGCAAAATTCTTTTTCAAACAGTCACTTGGTGAAGATTCCATAGTACAAGGACAATGAATGGATCTCAGTTTCCATCTGATGGTGGTAAATTCCGGATTGTCTGTGTTCTCTGACTCATTGACAGCACAAAGATTATTGCTTAGACTAAGTGATGAGACATTATGGGATTTGTTTCAAGCTCCTGTATGGAGATAACAGATCTGAAGGAATCCATTATGAAAGAGGAATTATTGTCAAGATAAGTAAATAGGACTGAGCTTCTGATATGAAATGTTTGTGCCATGAGTTGATGGTAAACAGCTAGATCTCACATATGCCATCCATTTGCAAGTTAAAAAGACTTTTCTTCATCTGGTGTACTGTTTTATCTTCAGGAAAAGAATATAAATTATCCAACCATTTCACCTGAAGGAACCAAGACACTGATAACTCAAAGGTTTTTTTGTTTTGTTTGTTTTGTTTTGTTGTTTTTTGTTTTTTGTTTTTTTAATTTTGTTTTGGGTTTTTTTTTTTTAACTTGATTTAGTAAAATAAAGCAAAAGCAAAACAGGAGTCAAGCAGAGTTGTCCTCCAAGAGGCTCCACCCAGCAGGACCCCAAAGCAGGTGCTGAGACTCACTGGGCAAGGGGTAGGGAGCCTTTCAGAAACAGTGAGGGAGGAAGGGAGAGAAGGAGAAGAGGAACCTAGAGGTGACAAGGGCCAGAGGTTTCCTGCTGAGAGTGAAGAGCCAATCAAGGAATTTGCATGGACTGGACCTGTGACTCCTACAAAATATAGCTGGTAACCACCTCAGGATTCATGTGGGTTCCTAGTAAGGGGAGTGGGGACTCTCTCTGACATGGACTCCCTTGCCTGCTTTTCAAACACTTCCCTGTGGCAGGACTGCCTTCCCAGACCTCAGGGAAAGAGGACACAGTCCTGATAGGACTTGATGAGCCATGGTTGTTAGGAAAGGGGGCTCTCCTCTTCTGAGGATTAGGGGAGGGGCGTGGGGGAGGAAATGAGGGTGGGACTGTGAGGTGAGGACGTATAGTGCTGTGACCAGGAAGTAAAGTGAATAAATTAAAAATACACACACACACACACACACACACACACATAAATCAATGCTGGGGCTGAGGATATGCTCAGTGGGTAAGTTGCTTGTCACACAAGAAAAGATCTTGAGTCTAGACTCTCAGAACCTATTGCAGTGTAACTGTGTAATCACTGTAAGGTGCCCTACCTCAAACCGCTGACAGGGGGCTAGGCAAATATTTATTCTTGAGGCTGTCCTCAGACTTCTTCATGTGCCATGTCAAGCACCCAAAAGTGTAGCTTTTGCATCCTGTTGCTGAAGCTTGCTGACTTTTTATGCCACAGCATCTAAGACACATCAGATAATTCATGCAAAATTACTACTTCTAAGTACTAGTTTAGGGATTAGTCTCAGATGACTATAGATTCTGTATGTAATCCATTATAATAAAAGCTAATTATCATCAATGAACATATACATGATAGTCAGGACAGGTTACAGATTATACTCAGAAGCAGCTGTGCTGTGAAACTTTTCCATTTTGAGTGTATTTGGGTTCTGCTTTCTATAATTCTGCAATTCTATGCTTTCATTTTCTTAAATTATTGAATACTATGCTTTATTACCTAAATGACCTGTCAATCAACCAGTTAAAACATCAAAGATAAGGTTATTTTCCACCTAAGCCAGTGTCCTAATTGCGCATTGCTCTTATTTTCACAGTCATTGCAAAAATTTGTCTATAAAGCATCCTCTATAAATACATATTTGTCAGCTGAGTTCCCGTCTTGGCACCAAAAGACACTGAATCAACAAATTGAATCTGAGGTTAAAATTGATAATGTGGACAGAAGCCCTACAATGGCTTAAAAATCTGACAATAACCTTATTCTCTGGGCAATTTCTTTTGGTAAATATAGACATCTTGTCAGTAAGAAAGCTACTGCCAAAGACCACTAAAACTCGGGTCTGAGCAGTATCGATCTCCTGTACATTAATTTATTTTATTTACATCAGTGGACACCATTCTTTTCTGACTTATTATTGATTCGATTTTGGGTTATTTAACCTTTAATTTAAAGCATTTGCTACTTAATAATCCATCCATACTTTCCCTTGGGTTTGAAGAGGTAAAACATTTTTGACCCGAACACTGAGCTTATGGGGTGGATGGTTCAAACAGTGCAGCATCTCCCTAAGAAGTCTATTAAGTGTTACCAGCAGACTGAGCACTGCAGAGCGGGAACCCCAGTACATGTCTCTGTATCTCAGGTATGGCTGTGTGCGACAGCACCTGCCTTAAGGCTGGCAGAGGGGCTGAAGCCTGAGCTTGTTTTGTGAGGTTCTGCAGGGGGTATCACCATTTGCAGCCAATCCCCAAGGTACTGAGCAGCAGCATTCAACAGTTTGTGCTGACTCCAGTGAGGAAGAGTGCTGGTGACTGAGGACTAGGGGAGGGGAGGAGGGGGAGGAGGGAGGATGGGACTGGGAGGCAATGAGGGAGGCGGCTATAATCAGGATGTAAAGTGAAAAATTAAAATTCTTTAAAAAACTTAGATTTAAGACTGAGCAGAACGCAGACGCTTCCCTTTGCCAAGAACAGCTTATTATTTTTAATGTATTGAAGAAAGATTACATTTCTAAGGGTGTAGTTGAGTAAGACACCCCCCACACACACCACACATGACTCGCTTTGGCTTTGTGCCATCTTGTCTTAGAATTTCTTAATGTCCAAGCTCACCCAATGCAGGGAAGGAAGCAGTGTTTGTTAGCACTGCCAGGGCACCTACGCGATCAGAGCGTGCCTTTCCTTTCATCCTCGGTCTCCCTGAGGTGAAAAATTATCACACACAGAATGAGTACTTCAAGCTGAGAAGCCACAGCAGATATAGACAGGGTTCTAGCTGCGGGCCGCACGCTCACTGGACGCGCGCTCACTGGACGCCATTGCCGCTGTGACCAAGTTGGATGATTCAAGTTGGTAGCAACTCTTTGCATGCTGTTCACTAGAGGCCCTCACCCTCAAGGAAGCTCTAGGAAGGGGAGGAGTCTAGGATGGCTAGGGGTGTTTACTTTCCTGAACATGCTGGTTGGCTGAAAATAGAAAACACTTGCATACTTGTGGCCTCATATGTCTTCTGGCTTTCATCTCACCATGTGAATGATGTCTTCTCAATTGAGAAATGTGCGCTGTGTGAATGTGTGCTGTGTGATTGGGTTCCTCCCTCTCCCTATCAGGTTACTTTTTACACCGGTTTGTGTTTGTTTGGTAAATCACAGTGCTTTACAAAGTCTGCAGGCCCCAGATGTTGGTTAAAAGGAGTTAGAACTCTACATCTCTAGTTATCATGGGTGGGAGTCCATGTCCAGAATTATATTTGATTATATGGTATAATTTTACTTTGATGCATTCTAATCCAATAGGTGGTTTATTTAAAAGAGAGGGAAAAATCGGTCTTCTAGAAAAATGTTTTTTAAAATTAATTAATACTACATTCATAACATAGATTGGTACAAATTTTATGATAGTATCTTTTCTACCAATATTTACAATCTAGCCAAATATTTACAACCGTATGTAGGGACACAGAGAACAAGGAAAATGTGTTTTGTTGTTGTTTATTTGTTTTATTGATTGTGCTATTTACTTACTTTACACCTCTGTCTCAGCTTCCTCTCCTCTCCTCCCTCTCTCTCACCTCATCCCCCACCTCCAATCCACTCCTCAATAAAAGGGAGGTCTCCCGTGGACATCAACGAACCTTGTCATTACCAAGTTTCTGTAAGAATAAGGTTATACTCTCCTGAGGCTGGACGAGGCATCCCAGTTCGGGGAAAGGGATCCAAAGGCAGGCAACAGAGCCAGAGACAGCCCCTGCTCCCACCTGAGGAGTCCCAGCTGTACCAGTGTCACGTACGTGCAGAGAGCTCAGGCCCAGCCTATGTGTGCTCTGTGACTGACAGTCAGTCTCTCAGAGCCCCCATGGTCCCAATTCAGTTGATTGGCTGTAGGTTTTCTTGTAGTGTCCTTGACCCTTCAGCCTCCTACAATCTTTCCTCCCCCATCTTCCACAAGTTTAGCTGTGGGTCTCTGTCGCAGACATGAGGATCAAGCATAGAAGCTTTGCTTGACAAAGTTCCAGAGGCGTCTGACTGTCCAGCATGATGTCTAGACATCGAGAACAGCTGTTGAGACATTTCTTGACAGAGCTCCAAAGATCTCCAGCTGATCACCACTGCCACCCAAATATTATGTAAGGTCCATGTGTAATGTTGTTTAGAAATCTGCTATTTCTCATATAACTAATTTTTCTCTTTGTTTCTCAGCCCTTAGGAAATTCATACTGGGAAAACTTTTCCCCGCAGAGAATGTTAAAAGAGGGCATTTGGCCAAAGGCTTGAGACAATGATAAAGTTTTTTGCTCTGACTGTGAGCATCCAAGCAGAAACTACACATAAGAAAGTTAAGACCTTGACATAGCAGCACCTGGCAAGATACTGTTAGCTGTAGAAATGTTTCCTTAGAATCTGCTTCGAAAGCACTAGAAGGTAAGCTTGGAACGTCATGCTTTGCAGATATTTTATAATAGAGGATCCCTTGGCAGTTAGCCTAGGCTTGGATAGCACACCTGTTGGTCTGGGGCTGGAAGTGGGTCAAGTTTTTTCTTTAGAGAATGTCTAGTTCAAGCTATGTAGTAAGGCCATCTTGTAAACACATTGGCTTTAGCCCGGGTAAATTTATGACTAAACTTTTCTGAGTATTATTTAAGAAGTGATAAACAGGTTATGCTCACCATTGTTTGGAAAATAATTGACTTTTGTTGTATGATTTGTTGTAGGTTACAGAAGTTTTTGTGTTTCCTTGTTACTCTGTTGGTTTTTGATTGCCTTAGTGATTGTAACGATGGAAAAATAATCATGATGTAATCCGTAAAAAAAAATTGAAATTAATTTCAATAAAGTACTGGGGTTGGCCCATGGAGACAGTTAGTTGGACAGACAGCAAGCAAGACAGACAGAGACAGAGACAGATAGAGAAGTCTCCTGGGATTTAAGACCTTCAGCCTGTACCGCACATGCCTGAGTCTCTGAGTATTTCTTTTTCTTCCTTCTTCAACCTCTCCGCAACAGCTGGTTCCCCCAGCTAGTTGTTCAACCAGCTGCTGGTTTCTCTTAACCAGCCGTTCTCCTCCTGCTCAATTTTCCCTACCACGAATCCACCTCTTTTCTCTCCTCTTCACTATTTGCGGAGGAGCTGGCCTTGGGGTGCGGCAGGTCTCTGCATCAGTTTCCTTTAGTTGTTGGAGGACGCCATTCTGATGACAGTTATGCTGGGCTCCTGTCTGCAAGCATAGAAGAAGATTATTGATAGTACCCGGGGTGACCTCCCTTTCACAGCACGGTTTGGTTTGAGAGTATCTTACTGAGTGTTTTTGCATCATTGTTTATAAGGGAAAGTGGTCTGAAATTCTCTTTTGTTGAGTCTTTGTGTGGTTAGGTTCCAGGGTGACACTGGGCCCATGAAATGAGTTTGTCAGTGATCTTTCTGCTTCTATTTTAGAGAATAGTTTGAATGGTATTAGTATTAGCTCTTCTTTGAAGTCTGGTTGAAATCTGCACAAAAATCATTTGGCCCTGGGCTTTTGTTGTTGTTGTTGTTTAGGAGACTTTTAATGACTGCTTCTATTTCCTTAGAAGTTATAGGTTTATTTAGATTGCTTACTGCTGTTGATTTACCTTTGGTAAGTGGTATCTGTCAAAAAAAATCATCCATTTCATTTAGATTTTAAAATGTAGTAGAGTACAGTCTTTTGAAATAAGACCTAATGATTCTTTGTATTTCCTCAGTGTCTACTGTTATTTCCTTTTGTTAGTTTAGATATTCTTTCTCTGCCTTTTAGTTAGTTTGGCTAAGGGGTGGTCTATCTTGCTGATTTTCTTAAAGAACTGACCCTGTTTCTTTGATTCTTTGTGTTGTCATCTTTGTTTCTATTTTATTTACTTCAGCCCTAAATTTGATTATTATTTTTTGCCACCTATTACTCTTTGGTTAGTTTGCCTTTTTTCAGTTCTAGAGCTTTGAGGTGAGTTATTAAGTTTCTAGTATGATATTTTACTAATTTCTTTATGAAGACACATAGTGCTTTGAACGTTCTTTTTAGCACTTCTTTGTGTTAGTTTGCCTTTTTTCAGTTCTAGAGCTTTGAGGTGAGTTATTAAGTTTCTAGTATGATATTTCACTAATCTCTTTATGAAGAAACATAGTGCTTTGAACGTTCTTTTTAGCACTTCTTTGTGTCCCATAAGTTTCAGTATGTTATGCATTCATTTTCATTGACCTCTAAAAAGTCTTATTTTTATTTTTTCTTTTGGATCTTGCACTGTAACCAAGTATATGCTCAGTTCTGGAGAACATTTCATGAGTTCTTCAAAGAAGGGATATTCATTTGTGTTTGGATGAAATGTTTTCTCTATATATCTATTAGGTCCATTTCAGTTATAAAATATATTAGTTCCATTATTTCTCTGTATAAATCCTATCGGAATGACCTGTGCATTGGTGAGGGTGAAGTGTTGATGTCGGTTCAATGTGGGGATCAATGTGGCACTTAAGCTTCAATAGTGTTTCTTTTATGAGTCTGGCTGTCCTTGCAAGTGGGGCTTAAATAGTCACAATTGAGACATAATCTTGGTGGATTTTTTTCTTTGATTAGTATGAAGTGTCCTCTATCTCCTTTTATTCATTTTGATTGGAAGTCCGTTTTATTGGATATTAGATGGTTATGTCAGCTTGCTTCCTGGGTCTGTTTGCCTGATTGCCTGAAAATCATTTTTGAAGCCCTTTGCTCTGTGTCAATGTTCATCTTTGAGGTTGAGATGTGTTTCTTGTTTGCAGCAGAATGATGGATCCTGTTTTTATATCCATTCTAATAGTCTGGACCTTTCTGTTTGGGATTTGAATTTATTTATGTTGAGAGATATTAAGGGCCAATGATTGTTAATTCCTGTTATTTTGATGTTGGTGGTGATAGTAGTAGTAGTAGTAGTAGTAGTAGTAGTAGCAGCAGCAGCAGCAGCAGTAGTGTGTGTGTATTTACCTCCTTTTGATTTTGTTAGTGTAAAATTATTTATTTCCTGGTTTTTTGGTGGGGGGTGGTTAACCTCCTTACATTGGAGGGTTTTTTGCTAGGATCTTCTACAGCACAGAATTTCTGTATAGATATTGTTTAAATTTGGTTGTGCCATGGAATATCTTCTTTTCTCCATTTATGATGAATGAAAGTTTTTCTAGGTTGTAATAGTTTAGGCTGGCATCTGTGGTCCTTAGAAACTGCACTGTATGTGCCCAGTCCCTTCTAGCTCTTAGATTCTCTGCTGGAAGTTAGGTAAATTTCTAATAGGTCTGTCTTTATATGTTACTTGGCCTTTTTCCCTTGCAACTTTTAATAGTCTCTTTGTTCAGTACATTCAGTTCTTTGGTTATTATATAGCAGGAAGAGTGTTTTGTTTTGTTTTGTTTGTTTCAGTTTGTTTTGTTGTTGTTTGTTTTGTCTTGTTTTGATTTGTCTAATCTATCTGTGTTCTGTAAGCTTCTTGTACATTTATAGATATTTCTTTTTTAGGCTAGGGAAATTTCTCTATGATTTTGTTGACAATAATTTCTAGGCATTTGCCCTGGGAATCTTCTATTTCTATTATTCCTATTATTCTTAGGTTTGATCTTTTCATAGTGTCCCAGATTTCTTGGATGCTCTGTGTGTCAGTTTCTTCTGTGCTAACTTATATGGATGAGATTCTCTCTTCCATCTCTTCCATCTCTTGTATCTGTTGGTGATGCCTCAGTCTTTAATTTCTCTTCTCTTACCTAGATTTTCTATGATCAGCATTTCCTCAGTTTCTGTTTTTGTTTTTGTTTTTGTTTTTTGTTTTTTTTAAATTGCTTCTATTTCACTTTTCAGGTCTTGAACAGTTTTATTCATTTCCTTCTCCTGTTTGCTTGTATTTTCCTGTAGTTCTTTAAGGGATTTACTCATTTTCTCTTTAAAGGTTTCTACCACCTTCATAAATTAGATTTAATGTTATAATCTTGAGCTTCAGCAGTGTTTTGATATACAGGGCTTGTTTGTGGTAGGACATCTGGGCTTTGGTGGTGTCATATTGACCAGTTTCTCATTGAGTGCGTCCTTAAGTTGGCCCTTAGCTATCTGTGTGTTTGGTTTTTGTAGCTTTAGGTACTGATTTCTGAGTTTGTCTTTGTTGGATGTGTCTTTTTGGATGTTTCCCCCCTTGGTTTCTGTTTTTTCTCTATCTTCTTGTCTGAGTGGCCAGGGTTTCTAATGAATAAAGAGGCTTCAGGTAGTACGATGCCTCCCTGTGTTTCTGTGGTCTTTGTGGCCTCTGGGATTATGGATGCTAACCTTGCCTTTGGTGTCCCTACTACCAGTGAGGGCTGGGGGTTCCTGGTACCAGAGTGGCCTCCAGGAAAGGAGAGTTATGGGGTGGAAAATAGAGTCCAATAAGTAGATTGCACTTTAAGACTTTTGGGTATATTTTAAGGGGACTTGGCAGGCTAAAGCTTTGTGTGTGGGGGTCTTACCTGTCCTGGGTGCCATAAGGTCTTCAGAAATACAGGCCAAATTGTAGGCCAGAAAATGGAGCACAGGGGACAGGTTTCATGCCACTGCAGTTGGATGAGCCCTAAGGAGACCTGGTGGCAAGGTGCCTGGGATGTGGTCTTACCTGGTGCCAGCAAGCCTCCAGGAATGCAGGCAGAGATGGTTGTCTCACATGCTGGCAGGTCTCAGAAAATACAAACAGCATTGTGGGCCAAGAAATGAAGGAGAGGGGAAAAAGGGAAAATGTTTTGCTTACTACCTTTTATTTTGTAAGCTTAGATTTTCTTACTTATTTTGCTCAGATTATTTCATTTATATTACAGGTACGTTTCACTTCCGTTGCAGTTTAATACAACTCAATAACTAGATAATTGGGTCTTACTGATGATAAATTCACATGTACTTTAAAATGGATTACATTGAGTCTCAGTTTGACACTTTTCAGGTTTTTAAATAAGAAAACCATAATGAAATAGTTATTCTTCTCTATTTGGTACCCATGCAAGGTCTATTTCCATACTTGGGTGACATACCTCCCAGACATTTTATAAATTCTCATATTTACATGTGGTGTTTTGAAACTCATCCATTTACAAAATGGCAGCTTCTCTGATGTCCAATAAATAAAACACTAACAATTGAATCTATCACTTTATAAGGTTTTTCACTGTACTGTTCAATGTTAGAAGCCTCAGTCATGATATATTCACATAAGACTTTAGCATAATGCAAAATAATAGGCTAATATTTGTCAAATTCTTGTTGAGTAAAGGAGTTATTAAGTTTGATTTCATTGTAGGTAAAATATTATGTGAACTCTGTTTTCTATTATGATATTTATTTATCTGACATATACTAGACATATTCAGAGAACACTGATCATTTATAATAAAAAAAATAGCAGCCTAGAAATTATAATCATGGTGCCACTTCAAGACTTTTCATACACAAATAAAAATAGCTACTTAAGTTCTCTGTATTCAGTTTTGCCTTTTGTTTTTAAGGCAAGAATATATTCAAGGTAGCTGATTTAGTTTAAGGGTTTGTCTTAATTGGACTAGCTACTGTGGAGGGATTTTCTAAATCTCGTGATTTTAAAAGCGTCATCCTCTTTCCTCTCTTTGCCACTTTCCCCCCAAAAAAGCCTTTATAGCCAATTTAAAAGTGAAAAAAAGTCTACTCTTACTACAGCTTTAGTCCACTAACCCCTGTTAAATGCAAACTCTTCTTGGCAGAACTATAATTAAAGAGATTTGTGTTGATGAGCTCCTCAGAGGGTTTCTCCAGTAAAGATTTTTCAGGAGAAGAAAAGGCCCTGAACTCCAAGAATGAAATAAATACTGAATGAAGAGACTTCACCTGCCTCACCTTTTTCTTAGTTCAACTCTAGAAAGCAGCTGTAAAATTGTATGGTGTTGTTATTGTGGAATTTTCAACCAGATGAGATGGCTCCCAACTCTTTGGCATAAACATACAGTGGATTCTCTGATTTATTGAATTACAAAAGAATATAGTAACCTAAAAGTTCACATACTTTCATGGATCTCAGAAAATGCTATGAGACTTGAATTCAGAAAAATTAACATTGGTAGGAAATAACCCACTGGAAGAACACAGATACAAACATTTCTGGCAAATATCATCTCAAAATTTTACTAACACAAACCATAGCATGCTGCTAATTTGCTCTGTTGCATATATTTGGCATCAGTTTCTTGTTTGTTTCATTTGTTTGTTTGCTTAATTTTTATGGAACCTATGAACAAACAAAACTAATATTTAGAAAGATCCTAAGATAAATATGAACACATCCAGCAGTAGTGTACCAAAGTAACAGTCTAGGTGGACTCAAATCTTACCACCTTCACGTTACCAGACTCTAATGGAAATTGGCCGCAGAAAAGAAGAGTAGAGAGTGTAAATCTGTCCTGAATCCAATGGTAAACCTCCCTGAGAAAATTACAAAGAGCTGAAAGAAAGTCCTCAGGAGGGAACTACATGTTTTATTGTTCCCATTTGCCAAAGATTTACTGCTGAGTGAGCAAAAGGGAACAAAAACAACAAAGTGAACCAGGAGTGGCATACATGTGATATACATGTATGAACCCATAACTACACAAGGTACAATGTATACATATAGCAGTACTGTAATTTTTAAATTAGTAGTTAAGATTATAATTCATAGAAAATTGTCTTATTGACTAGCCATTGTTTTTTTCAAATTGGTAGATATTTAAATGTTATATGAAAAAATGACTTTAAATATATCTAAAATCTGAATATATTCACTTACATTAAGTTAGTACAATAAATGAATGATAACCAAATTAATAAAAGTTTTTAAATATTAATAAAAAATTTGTCTCTACTTGTACTCTCAGGCTTTTACTTATATTTCTTGCTAAAATTAAGCCAATAAGTTAGGCATATTGGCATACGCCTTTAATCCAGTACTCAGGGAGGTAGAGACATGCAGATCTCTGTGAGTGTGAGGCCAGACTGGTCTACAAGGTAAGTCCAGGACAAGCAAGGCTACCCAGAGAAACCTTCTCTAGAAAACAAAAACAAAAGTAAAAATAACAAAACAAAACTATGCCAATAATACTATTTTATGTCTTTTAACATTTGTAAAAACTTCTCATAAATTTTAAATGTAATATATATATATATATATATATGAAATTATTAGGAACTTACATTGAAGTTTTTTGTATATATTTCTAAGTTATGAAAATAATCCAGATGCTAAAGTAGATTCAAGAAATGAGATGAAAGGCTGGCGAGATGGCTCAGTGCACTTGGTGCCAAGGTTGACGGCCTCAGGGCCCATACAGCAGGAAATGGAATCCATGCCTCAAGTTTCTGAACTCATAAACATGGACATGTTCATACTATTCCAGTTTGCTTTCAGTTATTATAAAACACTGACCCTAGGCCATGTGTCCAGGAAAGGGTTCATTTCAGCTTACAGGCAGTGGTCCTTTACTGAGGGAAGTCAGGCCAAGAACTCAAGGCGGGAACCTGAAGGCAGAAACTGCAGTAGAAAGAATGCTGCTTAACTGGATTGCTATCCATGATGGCCCAGTTTATTTCCTAATATAACCCAGGAGCAGCAATCCAGAGATGACATGGTGATTTAGCTATTTCTGAAACACAAATTATTCTTTTCAAGAAAAGAGAGAACAAGCTATATTACCACAATGGTGCGACTTGCTTTGGAAGAAAACAGAACATCAATCCTTCCATAATAGTTGGAGCTTGTTTCCTCTACATGTGAATAAACAAAATTTTTGAATTTTGGCGACCTGTAGCTTCTATTCCCATTCTTAGAATATGCATTCTGTTTCATATAATTATAATTTATGTATACTGCCAACCAATTCTGTTCATGTTTCTGTTTCATGGGTTTCCTAATTTAATGTAAATATTGTTTTTGTTCATAAGCTTTGCTACAATAGAATTTACCAAAATAGTGACAGCATTCATGTTGGATTTTAAACTGAAATTGCAGCAGCGTGTTATTTGTTCCACTTTTAAGGAAATAAAATTTCACATAAAAATCATTTAAATTTAATTTCCCCCATCACTTTCTTGCCTCAGAGTTCTCCCATGTATTCTTCCTCCTTTTGCTTTAATTGGTGTTACCTATCAAATTTTTGACATTTATTTATTACCCAGTGAATACAATGATACTGTTTTGTATATCTTTTCAGGGCTAAGCAATTGATATTAAGTAGCCAACAGGTGCAGTCTTCCCCGGCAAGGACTGTTTCTCTCCCTCCCCTCCTTCCTCTGTTGCCTGTAGTGCTTTCAGGGCTGATGCCTCATGAGCTTTCCACCTTCCACATTAGAATATTTATTGGTCCTGTCTTTTTTCAGGCTATGCCTAGGCAGCCATGTTGCTGAGACTTCGTGAATTTTTTTGACATTCCTAAAAGATACAATCTCACAGCAAACTTCTTTTGCCTTTGTCTATTCCGATCTTTGTGCTCCTCTTCCTTGTGGGAGGCCCCTGACATGTAGGCATGGGAGCTCTCTTATAGATGTAACCGTAGAGGCTGGGCTCTACAACGCTGCATTTTGATCTGTTGTGGTTTTTTATAATGGCTTCTGTGTTTTGCACAGTTTCCTTTTATAAGGAGTTAGAACTACACTTATCTGTTGGTATAAGGACAAATATTTAGACTGTAGTTACGCATTGTGTTGGTTTAGTAATGTGGTAGCTGTATGCTTTCCTTCAAGACCCATGACTTCACCAGCCCTGGGTAGTAGGCTGGGTTTTCAGCACTTGGCATGGTTTCTGCCTTGTTTAGAAGGTCTTCATATCTGGTCAGGACTATTAGTGCCTCCTTCCTTTGGAAATGAGCATGATACTTGAGGTACCATAAAAGGTAGCATTCAGGGTAGAAGCTTTTAGGTCAAACCCAGCTAGTGTCTTCTGGTTCCTGTACCATTTCCTGAGGAATGTATGGTGTCTTCAGAAAAGGAAACTTACTCTCTACTGCTCAGAGGCAATGAAGGGCAGTAACACTAGCTGTACGTATAAAATATTGTAATGAAACTAATTATGTATAATTAACACTATAGTAACAAAATCATTAAAATGTATTTGTGTCCCATCAATAATAAATTATTTAATAGAACTATTAATAAAAGTTATTGGCTGAAAGATGAAAATTGTGTGACAAATATTAATAGAAGTATTTTTCACAGTGATAGGCATAATAAACCAGGGCTGCCCTCCCAGGTAATCACAGTGTAACCCACATTGAATAACATGCTGTAGTTGGTTATTTAAGTAGAATATTGTGGCTTTTTAAATAGTCAGTTTTAAAAATAACACTTCAATTTTATATATAATATAACCTTGCCTATGAACTTAGCTAAATTGGTCAGAAAAAGTCACATTAAACATAAAAAATATTTATAAAGCTATTTTCCAAATTGTATCATGAAAATAAAATACCCAAAGCTTTTATTCTGTAAAGAGAAACACATTATAAATTTCATTCTGTAAGAGGAATAGATTATAAAGTAAGTCTACTTGTCTTTTCTCTCTCTTGAGTAATCTACCTAAACACTCCTCCTAAGATCTCATTTACTTGTGAGCTGAAATAATGCAGTATCATTTTACTCATATGTTTATTTTAGAATGAAAAACATCAGTCCAAATAAATAATTGCAATAATTTTGTGAAATACAACAGTATCAGAAAAAAAGGTAATCATTTTTAAATACAAATTAATAGAAAAATGTTATGGAAAATATTATCAGGGAGAAAATTTAACCAAGGAGGCAAACAATATAGAATGAAATCTACACAACAATGGTGTCTGAGACTAAAGAAATACACTCAGGTATCAAGCTCAGGAGTGTGCAGACGTTCCCCACACTGGTCTCTATGTCGTAATGAAGAAACACATAAAGGCAACAGAAGCTCTATTGAATTTCTTAATGGTATTCTTTACATGAACAGAAAAAAATTGGTATTACCATATGTTAAGATGAACATATTATAACAAAGCTATAGTAATCAAACCAATATGATATCAACATATAAAAATCTCACAGGCTATTGGAACAGAACTTATTTGGCATAAATGAATGCAAACATATGCAAACAAGTAATTTTGGCAAGCACATGAACAGGGTACATATGAGAAAGGCAAGATGGCCATAAATGAACTATGAAAAACAAATCTTCACCTGCAAAAAAAGAAAATTGAAATCTTATTATGTATCATATGTAAAAATTATGTCAAAATCAAGGAAGCAGCACTGGTCTCTGTGTTCCTTCTCAAGGCTCGAGGAAGAGAGGCAATGTACTTGATTTGTGCTGTCCTTCCATCTTCAATGAACACTAGTGGTTGAGTTATTCTGTGCTCTAACCTTTGCTGAGGGGCTCCTCCTTAGCTAATCTTCATTTGCAAGAATTTCCTTGTGCTTACACAGGAAACCCAGCTAAGTCTCAAGAGCATTCATTTAATGACATCTGCCTAGGCTGTTTTTTACGTGTAATGCGATACAGCAACAGGTTGTAGAGATTAATACACTGACTTCTTTTCAGAGTTTACTTCATATTCTACCTACAGGCTCAATACTCCTCACTTAAACAAAAATATTTTCTTGAGTTGGCAATCATACCTCCTAATCTTCCAATCAACCTGTAGTAATTTAGACTTTCAGAGTCTCCAGAGAAGATTTACTCACTGGAGAACTGAGTTACGTAAAGTTTTGGAGTTTTAAGTTCTCATGACCTCAATAGACACAGCGATTTTTGTCTCACAGTCAATATGTCCACCAAATAACTGTTATTGCCTTGCTTTCTAAGCAACAAAGTGTCTTATAAGTCATACACATCTGTAATCTTATTTGCTGCACTAGAAGGTGCCAAGTGTTGAGGAAAACCTTTAAGTTCTAAGGGGTCAGTTCTCTTTTTAGTAACTTCTCTCTGCCTGACAGTTTCTCACCCTGCTGCAAAAGTGAAGAGTTTGCAGTGTTTCTAAGGAGCTATTACGTATTAGAAGAGATTATCACACTTCTTTTAGATAGCATCTGCTTGGTGAAAATTCACTGAATTCATTCCCCATACAGGATAAATGCAGTTTGACCATGCAGGCCCTAACAGAAACAGGGTTCAGTTTCACTAGACTCATTTTCCACGTGGGCTGTTGCCTGCCCTCCTTACTTTGCATATGGCACATGTTATAGCCAGGTCTGAGATATCTAAATCAATTTGTAATTTATAAAGTTAAGTTACAGCTTTTCAGCTTTTCATTTCTCTTCAGTGAAAATACTATTCAAGTACTCTGTCATTTAACAAAATCTAACAAAATAAAATTCAACTAAAAAATGAGGATACATGCGTTGAATTTTGTTATTGGAAACCTGTGCTTTGGGTGTTATATTTCATGTTTTGGATTTTTGTTTGTTTGTTTATTCAAGACAGGGTTTCTCTGTGTAGCCTTGAGTGTACTTGACTTGCTTTGTAGATGAGACTGGCCTCAAACTCACAGCAATATGCCTGTCTCTGCCTCCTGAGTGCTGGGATTAAAGTCATGCGCCACCATGCCTGGCTCATACTTTGGATTTAATCAGCTCATATAAATCATAGGTACAGATAATTGTGGGATTTCTCAATAAAAACTGGGATCAGCAAACATGATGTGTAGAAGAATAGCAAACACTCTTGAATGCAATGTGTTAAGTAGTCACATCTAGGGAACATGGTAAATGTTGCTTTTATTTCCTCAGACGAAGGGATAAGCAGTGCCCACAAGGCTTTCTACCTCTTTCTGTAGTTGGGCTGGCTGGTTCAACTCAGCTGTTCTGGCTGAAATTCCTCTCCAAGCTGACTGACTTAAACTGGCTTCTCTTGGCTTCTGACTGAATTGCTCTGCCTGGCCTCAAACTAATTCTGGCAACATGCTTAAATCTTCCAGCTCCTTCTCATGCTCTGACTCATTCTGTCTTCACCCATGCCAAGCTTTTTCTTTCTGCAACCTGTCTCTGTAAAACTGTTCTGGTTAAAACAAACAAACAAACAAACAAACAAACAAAACCCTTTCTGTAAAAAGTTACTCTTCTCTCTCCCTGTGATGACCCTAAGTAACCTCTCATTCTTGTCCTGTGTTTATGTGTGTTTGGTGCATCCTGTGTCTGACTCATTCTGTGAAACATTTCTCTGGTTCCTCACTTTGTCTGCCCCTCGAATAGATACCATTTTCAAACATGGTTGCTTCCTTCTATAAACTAACCTTACTCTCATTGTTTGGGATTAAAGGAGTGTACTAAGGCTGTGTCAGTTTTCCAGCCAGATAATGCTATAACTCAGAGCGTGTCAGCACTTCAGGAGGAGCACGTAGACCTAGGAGGGCTTTGGATGTGATCCTTTGCCAGAGCAGCATTGCTGCTTGGATTAAAATTTCTCTACAGAACATCAATATAGAAGAAGCTTAATGAGATTATTTTAAATTTTTCTATAGTTGTATTACTTCATGATTATCAAGATGGATATAGACTTTTCTGTATTCTACTGTAGGATGAATTTTCTTTGTATTTAAATTTTTTTAAAGGATGTCTCTTCAAAAACCTATGGAGAAATAATATAGCATCTTTTTCAGAGATTGTGGTACAGGGTTAAGAAATAAATTACTGAAGTAAAATTTTATCTCCAGGGTACAATGTGTTAATTTGCTTGAGCATTTCTTAAAAAGCACTTGTTATAAGGATTATTATACTTTCCTGTGAACTACAACTGGACCAAGACTCACTACACAGAGTTTGTTCAGGGCAGGAAGAAGCTCATGCTGCCTGGAGCACTGAAGCCATCAAACACTATAATATGTTAGTGGGTGTCTGTCCCAGTCCGTCAGCATACTCACCAGAGACTCCAGCTGACGCAAGGCTGCAGTACAAGGAAAGCAGGCAAACAGACAAAGCTAGAGGAACGCTATCAAATCTCATCCCCCAGGCCCCTCAGGAAGGATGCTAGAGAAAAATCATACCAGGAAGAAGAGGAAAAGCACATAACGGAAGGAGGAAGGAATAAAAATAATGGACATGGTTCTTGAGTAGTAAATCACTTTTCCAATTAAAATCTATAGATAAATCAAATACTTTTTTTTTTTAAGAAAACATCACTTTTTAGTGTTTGGTATTTTTAATTTATTTATTCTTCTCTTACATTACATCCTAACCACAGTTTCCTCCCCTTCATCTCCTCCCAGTCCCTTCTCCCCACCTGTCCACTCCTCCCCAATTTCCCTTAAGAAGAGGGCAAACTTCCTAGGGATACCAACCAAACATGGCAAATTAGGTTCCAATTAGTCTAGGCACCTCTCCTCACATTAAGGCTGGACAAGGAAACCCAGTAAGTGGAAAGGGGTCCCAAAATCAGGCAAGGGTCAGAGGCAGCACCTGCTCCACTGTCTAGACTCCCACAGATGACACAGCTACACAACCATGCAGAGGTCCTAGGATAGGTGCAAGCACGTTCTCTGAATTCAGTTCAGCTGACTACAGGTTTTCTTCTGATGCCCTTGACTCCTCCATGTCATGCTGTCCTTCCCCTCTTCCACAGAATTCCCCAAGCTCCACCTAATGCTTGGCTATGGGTCTCTGCACCTGTTTCCATCAGTTGCTTGGTGAAGCCTCTTTGGTGACAATTATGCTGTGCTCTGCTCTATAATTATAGCAGAATATCCTCATGATGCATTTCATTGACTATTTTCTGCTTTTTTGGTTGAGTTGTTTTCTTCCTTCTTTCTTTCTTTCTTTCTTTCTTTCTTTTTCTTTTCTTTTTTTTTCTTTTTTCTTTTTTCCATTCATGTTTGCTTCTATCCTAGGTCTCTGAGCTATCCAGCCCCTGGTTACTGGCCCTCCAACCAGAGTCAGGTGTGAGATTCCTTCTTGCAGCATGGGTCTCAAACTAGACCAGTCTCTGGTTGTCCACTTCCAACATATGTGCCACCTTTACCCTGGCACATATCACAGACAGGACATATTGTAGGTTGAAGGTTTTGTGGCTGGGTTGGTGTCTCAATCCCTCCACTGGAAGTCTTGTCTGGTTACAGGAGATGGCTGGCTTAGGCTTAGTATGCCTCATTAGGTAGGGTATTAGGTAGGGTCACTCTTGTAGATTCCTGGGTGTTCCCATTGCATTAGGTTTCTAAGTTGCCCCTGAAATACCACCCAATTCAAAAGATCTTCCTCTGAATTCTCTCCCTTCAGCCTCTCCTCTTGATCCCCCTTATTCCCATTTTCAACCCCCCCGCAAGTCCACACAAGATGTCTGTTATATGTTTATAGATGTCTCTCTCCCTGGGAGATTCATTTGCTCCCCATGAAGCTGCTCTTGTTGTTCAGCTTCTCTAGGTCTGTAGATTGTAGCATGATTATCCTTAACTTTACAAGTAATGCCCATTTATAAGTGAGTACATATGATGCTTGTCTTTCTGGGTATGGGTTACCTCACTCAAGATAGATTTTTCTAGTTCCATCCGTTTGCCTAGGGATTTCATGATGTTATTTTTTAACAGCCAAAAAATACTCCTTTGTGTAAATGTACCACATTTTTCATATCCATTCCTCAGTTAAGGGACATTTAGATTGTTTCCAGTTCATGGCTATTATGAATAAAGCTGCTATGAACATAGTTGAGCAAGTGTCTTTGTACGGTGGAGCATCCTTTTGAGTATATACCAGGAGTGGTATAGCTGGGTTGTGAGGTAAATCAATTCCCAATTTTCTGAAAAAAAAAAAACCACTGTATTACTTTCCAAAATGCTGTTCAAGTTTTTATTCCCACCAGCAATGGAAGAATGATCTTCTTGCTCCACACCCTTGCCAACATGAGCTCTCATTGTACAAACATCACTTTTTATGGAGATGATGTGCATCAGATGTCCAAGATTGCCACTCATTGTTAAATAGACAAAAAGGAGGTGGGGAGGGAAGTTCTCAGGTTTTGGTCACCTGCACAGTGGCCCGTAATAGCCACATCTTGTGTGGACAAGTATTTCTATAGACAGAGTTCTCAATAGATTAATCTACACAATGCATTGTGACAATTACTGTGCTAGACCAAACTCATAAGAAAGAAAAAAATTGTTCTGTCTTCTCCATGCCTCATAGATTGATATATATATATATATATGTGTGTGTGTGTGTGTGTGTGTGTGTGTGTGCGTGCGCACATATGTGTGTATATGTGTGTATGTTTTAGACATATTTGGAATATTGTAAAAACAAAGTAAAAATTAAAATTAAAGTTTTAGATATTTTATGAGTAATGACACACTGTCATTAAATATTTAGGGAGTATACTGAAACTAATACAGCACAGATCTGGAAATAGCAGATGTCATGCTGTGCCACACAACAACAAAGTGCAAATTAAATTGTATATTCATAGAAAATAAAAGATTGCCAGGGTCACTGTCTAGGCTGCAACAGCCATCAGCCAACAACAGAAGCATGTAACACAGTAGTAAAAACTAAGCCCTCTTAAGATTTCCTGAGAGACATTTGGAATAAATTAGCATAGTCTCAATTTAATAACTACATTTCAGATCATGTAGAAACTTCTTATTATTGATGATCCTTATCAACATGACAAGTTTTCTTTACCTGCCTATTGTGTGGGTGTTGACAGTTATTAACCCATCCATTTACCTTCTCTGTGCCTTTGAAAAATATTTACAATTATCAGATATAATGTCCATATCAATCTCTAACAGAGACATTCTGCTTGATGTACGAGCCCATGCGTGTCCACATGTACACTAGGAATTAAGCCCACATGGTCGCACATACTTAAAATATGACCTTTGTTTTTTGTGCTCTTCTGCGTCTCCCCAATATGCACTGTCAGATTTTCCCTGATAATCAGGGCTGAAAAGTTTTTCCCACTGCTTTAAAGAAGGAGGATATCCAGTTATCAATTACTCTTTCCCCCATTTTGAGTAACCAAGCAGAAATGTTTCGTGTTTGCACTGAAGTGCTTGTTACCCTGAAAAGAGTATCTTTAAGCATTCTGCATATACTTTGATTTCAGCATGCTTTACTTAATAACGTAACATTTTAAGTTCCTGGAAATCTAAAATCTGTCTCTAAAAAGAGACAGATCTTCCAAGTCACTCTCCATAAAAGATACTATTCTTTAAAAAAAAAATAGAAAAATAAGAAGAACAGAGAACAGAAAAGAAATAGAGAATTTAAAACAGCAATTAATTTGTATATATATATACACATAAATATATATATATCACAACCCCCTTTTCCCCAAACGCTTAAAATGTTTGAACTATTTTTTATGTTCTATTGATGATAATTTAATTTTTACAAATATATTTAGCACTTTCTCGGCGAGGGAACTGAAAAGTAAGTCTAGACTCTACAACTGAGAGTCACACAAAGTGTGATGACCAATATAAATCTTCATTCAAATGAAAACTTTTACAAACAAAATCATTCTCCTGTTATAGTGATGATCTATAGTGATGATCTCCTATTTGTGACAAAGAACTGTGGAAGTCTGTAATGACGGCATGGATTTCCGTGAGAGGAATCTGTCTTTTCTCTATTCGTATTGCTTCCCTATAGTCTAGGTGTTGGTCATTTTCCTTTTCCTCTCAAAGAAAATGACATTCTTTGTGTACATTGGATCATTTCCAAGATCCGTTATCTTGCTTTCTCTAGTGGTCACAGCAACCAGACATTAGATGTGGTACTATAGCTTTCTAATTGCATTATGTAGGCTATTAAAATGAAGCAATCAAAGAGAGCTGGCTCCAGATTCAAGAGAAATGTTGAAGCTCATATAACTAACCTTGTTGCTACTCTCAGTGACTATAAAAGATAATGGAGATGTCAACAGACAATTCTACGATCAAAGAGAAGACAGTGCAATGCAAGAAACAACTGCAATGTAAGGCAATTGTTAGAATAAATTACTAAGCTGAAAGCATCCTGCCAAAGCATCCAAGACTAGCTTGAGTGTATTTTTTTTTCTGGTCAAATAGGTGATTACACTAAAAATAATCCAAACTGTTAGGAACGTTTTAGAATTTATGACCACTTGATATAAAAGATACTCTAAAGCAAATAAACCTCTAACTGATTGAAATTATTTGCATAATTTATATAATGCAGGATTGTTTTGTGGTTCTTCTTGCTATAGATAGTTTATTGTATATATGTGTAATAGTATAAAAGGTATGTAAAAATAAATGCATAAATAAAATGTAAAAAATTCCATGTTTTACTAAAATATTGAACAGGTCAGAATTTACACTAGCTTTCATTTCATTTGCCTATGTTCTTTGTAAATTCATATTACAAACTGAATATGGTAACAAATGATGATAAGGAACAAGCCACAGGATTTCTTGTCACCCTTTCCCTGCAGTGCTTAGTTTCAGTATCTTCAATATTTAAAGAATTCGATTTAGCCACTCTTCTATTAGGAGAAAACAAAGTTTGAAAGTACAGGGAAAATATCAGATCTCTTGAGTTTTATGATTGAGGAATGTAAGCTTACTTTGTTGAGCACTGTGGTGACTGTCCCTAGAAGTGTCTACAGCTCTAATGACACAAATAAAGCTGATTTAATGATGCAGTAAATACAGTTCCACAGCTTGCTTTGTAGAAAAATTGCTCCATAAATGAGCTGCATTGCCAGCCAGTGTTTCTTGAATGGAAAAGTAGATGATTGATGATGAAGTGAGTTTTAAAATTTGAAGGTAAATATATAGAAAGTAATAATGTGGATACCAGCTGTGTTTTTTACCAATGAGATCAGCCTGAGGATAATTCAGAAATTAGCTTTCAGTTGATAATATAAATTTTAAATGACTCTTTCTCAGTTAATCATAAGATAAGAAGTTGTTTTTGCTTATGTCACAGCCCTTATGTTTGTTATTAAATTTTCCCACTGAAGTCTATGGTTTTTTATTTTTTAATAATCACCTATACAGTGTGCACTGGTTTATCAACTATGATTTATGTTTAGGAGATTTCCATATGATATTTTATAAAGGATTGGACATACATTAGAAATGTCAGGCTTTTTCAAAATCATCTACAAATGGTAGGGAAACAATAATTCACAGTTAGGAAATGTGAGTAACACATGAATTGTGATAATATCTACCTTTGGGCAGAAAATACATAAAACATGAATCAAAAGATGTATAATTTATACAACCTAAGTATAATGTAGAGGTTTGTGGATTATATAAGCATCTGCACTCTGCTTGCCCCGCATTTTCATTTTCTTTTTTTTTTCTCCTTTATTAATTTATTCTTGTTACATCTCAATGGTTATCCCATCCCTTGTATCCTCCCATTCTTCCCTCCCTCCCATTTTCCCCTTACTCCCCTCTCCTATGACTGCTCCTGAGGGGGATTACCTCACCCTGTATATGCTCATAGGGTATCAAGTCTCTTCTTGGTAAAGAACTCAGAGCAGATTTCTCCTCTCGAGATCTTCCATGTAGTTAATATGGGGGATTTCTCACTCTCTTGACAACCAAACCTCCACCCTTGTTCCTTTTCTCCATATCAACATTGTCTGGAGTCACCAGGGATGAGCTAATGGTAGCCCTTCCTTTTCTATTAAGGGCTTACCACTTTCCAGAATGCTCTATATCCCTTTATATTCTTCTTTTAGCATCTCCAACAGCTAGAACATTCCTACTTTGAGAGCCTAGAATGCACTGCATCCTTATCTACTTATGTACTCCCACTGCCACCCTGCTCTGCCTCACTCCAGCTTACCAGAGGCTCGCTTAATCAATATAAATCTCTTTTATTACGTCCGCTAACTTGTAGACTTTGAGAAATACTGCTTAGTCTTTCTAGTCTTTATTTTTCTTTTATTGTCATTGGATATTTGTACTAGGATGTAGTCTCTACATAATACTGAATTTCTTATAATTATTTCATTATATATATATATATATATATATACATATATATATATATATAATGAAATTTAATCATATTTACCTCCTCATTTACTTCTCTTGCCATTCCCCAGAGTGTTGATCCCTTTTGTTCAAATTTCTCTTCCAACTCTGATGTCTTGTGTTTGCATGTGTTTGTGTGTGTGTGTGTGTGTGTGTGTGTGTGTGTGTGTGTGTGTGTGAAGCTATTTAAAGGAGCATGGGGTAAGACAATTGTAAGAGTAAAAGAAATTAGGCAACTTGTTTTGAGATCTGTCTCCTAGTAATGTCAGATGCTTTTTCCATAAAGTCTCAAAAGCGTGACCACCTAAACATGAGCTGGGCAGTAAGAGGCCTGCTAGAGTGCGTAGGAGGAAAACCATGAGGCAAGTAAGGAATGTTGAGAGTGACATAGTCTTCCCCAAGGAAGAGCATACTTGGTTGTCTATTACCAAATGGTCAGTGTGAAACCATACATATCAATAATATACAGAATCAACAGGGCTATTTAGGAAAGAGAGAGAGAGAGATAGACAGAGACAGAGATAGAGAGACAGACAGACAGAGACAGAGAGAGAGACAGAAACAGAGAGAGACAGAGAGAGACAGAGAGACAAAGAGAGACAGAGAAAGAGAGAGAATGTGGTATGTTTGTGTTTGTGTGTGTGAGAGAAAGAGTTAATTTTAAATTAGAACATGAATTTTAAAGGGGCAAGGAGAAGTCTATGGCAGGATTTTCTGAGAGAAAATGGAATGTGGAGGTGATGAAAAATGACAAAAACTAAGCCTGGGCATCTCATCAGTGGCTGCACCATCAAACAAACTGCTTGTCCTTCTCCAAACAACATCAACTGCACATACTACCTAAGAGAGGGAAAGGGCCTTGTGAGTCACTCCCGTCGCATTCTCGATTCAAGGTTGTTTGCAGACCCAGTCTTGAAGATCTTCCATAGACAGTCTTCCTATTGCAACTGTCTACTCCAGTTAGTCTGGATGGTTCTATGTAGCTGGGGTTCATGACACGCATGTGGCTATATAACTGCCAAATTGATGGCGCTGCTTCTCTACAGTGTCTTCTTAACTTTTCAGATAAGCCTTCTCTGTGTTCCCTCATAGCCACTTCTGTAACCACACGGTAAATGCTGTGGCTGATAGAAAGATAGAAACTGAGAGTTGACGTTTCAGGACTGTCAGTCTTGAAGTATCTATCCCTTTCTCTTCAGGTCAACCTGAGCCCCCACTTACTATTCTTTCCCAGGAAATACAACCCACTAATTTCACTGAGTTATCAAAGACACCAACACTGCTATTAGAGCCCCTTTTTCATCATTTAAAATCCCTGCTCATCTTACGGGATAGCCCTCTTGCTTATCTTCTCAACATTCTTTGCAATTTCATTCTTACTTAACAACCCATTATCCTTGATGAAATCAAATTAACCACCTAGTCTTCATTGTCATCCATGGCTGCAGGAAAAAAACACAGCCACAGTGACTCAATGATGTTCAAAACCTCAACTTTAAATGAGTTGTAATGCTGCATAGATTTACACAGAAAGCTATCCTAAACCATTCACCTATTTACGTGTTAAAATAAATATTTCAATTATCTATTTGTTTTTTATTACTACAAGTTTCACATGCTCACTTAATGTCATTGAAATAAGAGAAACATATGCACTGAAATCTCCATCACTATACCTGCCTACCCACTTCCATCTGACTTCTGTTCTGCTGCTACTTACGAACTCAAAGCGGTATTTGCCAGACTTGCTCTTTCCCAGTGGACAGACAAGAGCAAACACAGCCCTTGCCAACTGCCTCCCCTAGATTTACTCTGACAAATCTTGTTTGTTTCCTAAAAATCATTTACCCTCACATCTGTGACATACTGTCCTCTTCCCTGTACTGATAAATTATATTTGACCCAATTGAAAATTAATTTGATGACTCCTCCAATACATCTCTTCCATATTATAGCTATTTTAATATTGTCCTCAAGTTTTCTTTAATTATTTATCAATTCACTTGAAACTACATTCTTGTCCTCACAAACTCAGTCGGCATACTCTAGTCTTGTTGAAGATACCAGTGAGATCATTTGTCAAATCCTAAATTAATACATTTTCAAATTCTCACCCAGGTAAAAATTACAAGAAGCATTAGAGGGATATAATTTTCTGTCTAAAATATCCCTCCTTACATTTCTAAGATGCTATGATACTCTGGCTTTTCTTTCCATCATCCTGGCTGTCTTTCTCATTACTCTGTGTCACTCTGTCATCCCTTAATGCAGAAACAGGCCCGAGCTTGTCATGATTCTCCTTGATTTTTAAAATATGCTCACTCCAGTCTGAAGTCTCCCATACATACTGACAGCCATCAAGTATAGATCTCAGGCCTTCCTTTTCTCCATAAATTGCAGACTCACGCACTTTCATATTTCAAGTTGGTTTTCCATACTTAGCATTCACATGGTTGAGAATCCTGGAAGTTCTTTGCATCTATTTTGTCCAAATTTCTCAATATCTATTATAACTACTATATATTTTATTTAAAAACTAAAATGCTTATCTTTTCTTAATTTTCGTCCTCTCATCTTCCATCCCATTTCTTTTTAAATTATTGTTTCTCTTCCCACAAAGTATCCAAATCTAACTGTATTTCCTCCTTTTCACTGCTGCATATTGATAGACCATTATTTTCTTCTACCTGGATAACTAAAAAAAAATCCTTTGATTCAGATCTGACTCCTTTTTAATCTATTTTTCAGTAGCCAGTTTTTCTTTTAAAATATGCAAACTGTAATACAGCTATACTGTTAAAAATTCTAGCATAATCTCTAATTTTCTTCAGCTAAACTAGTTTAAAAGTCTCAGCTGTGCTATCCCATTGCCAGAGTTCAACTCAAATCTCTCAGTAATCAATAGGATGCAATGAAAGAAAATCAGGAATGATAGATGTGAACAACAGCATTGATCAGCCTGATTTTACTGATATGCACAGGAAAATCTTCCATTCATTTCAAGCTCACTCTGAACAATTACCAACATAAACTAAATCCAGGGTCATAAAACACCCCTCAATAAAATACTTTAATAGCACAGAGCGTGCTCTCAGGCCACAGTATATTTCAACTAGAAATGAGTATCAGAAAGATATGTGAAAATGCCCAAATGTCTTGAAATCAAATAAATCAAAAATGTCTTGAAATTTAAAAAAAAATGACAAAAACATGGAAATCAATACATATTTTATTGTATTAAATGATCAAAATTTGGGGAAACATCTAAAAAACTTAGGAGGCAAATGACAAAATTAAATGTTAATACCAGAAAAGGAAAAATTTCCTCAAATCAATAATCTAAGACTCTGTGTTAAGCAATTAGAAAAGACAGACAATTTAGACTCAGGTGATGAGAAAAAGCATGATCAAAAATGGACATCAGTGAAAATGAGACCAAACAGCAAAGAGCATCAGTGAAAAGAAAGGTCATCCTCTGAAAACAAAAACCAGTGAGGTTCACTTAAACACCTTCATGGGAAAAAAAGGAAAAGAAAAGGTGAAGGTATAAAAATAAAGCAGAGCAGGGGATTTCATTGCAGACTCTGAAATGTTAACAAGATGATAGCCAAATGCTCTTAAAAGTCTGTGTTCATCAGTGCAATTTAGCACGTGAACTGACTTGGCCTCTTAAAAGTGATAAACAGCTCAAGACCATTCAGAACAGAATCAGATAATCTCAGTTTTTTGACATCAATGGAAAAAATTCCGTTTATGATTAAAGTCTTCTATTAAAGAAACCCAAATGGTGTACATGGAAAAAAACTCAAATAGATCACAGATGTTGTGTTAATTTTTTCCATTGCTATCTGACATAGTAACTTAAGGGAGGAAAGCTTTATGACCCAAATTTTAAGGATATTGTTCATCAACACAGAGATGGGAAAATGGCAGGACTATAAGGCAGCTGGCTTCATTGCATCTGCAACCCAAACACAGAGCTAAGTAAATGGTGATACTCATCTTACTGTCTCCTTTTTAATACACACACACACACACACACACACACACACACACACACACACGACCTATATATATATATGTATATGTATATATATATATATGTATATGTATATATTCACATATATATAATGGAGAGCATACACACATATTTTCATATATATTTTATATGTATATATGTGTGTGTAGGTCTATATACATACAAACACATATATTTAGGGATGCTAGTCTACATAATGGAGGTGCATACATTCAGAAGGAGTTTTCCATTCTCTCAACCTTCTTTAGAAATAAAAATAAAATGAGCTTTGTCTCCTAGATAATTATAAATCTAGTCACACTGACAAAGATGAACAAGATACAATAGCCAAATATAAGAGGAAAACCTACAGCCTTCTAAGAGGAAAAAACTGAGGAAACCTTTGAAATATTATTTATTTAAACATATTTCTTATATAAAGTAACAAATCATAATACACTAAAATTGCTAAGTTTGAGGTTTTAAAGATGATTCAGTGAGTAAAATACTTCAAAAAGAGAGGACCTGGCTTCTGACCCTCAACTCCCACATGAAAGCCAAGCATGGTAAAGTGCATCTGTAACTCGGACTAGTAAGAGGACAACTAGACTAGGCAGAGAGCAGGGATTAACCAGGTGAATCACTGGGCTCCGGTTAATTGAGAGATCTTCTCTCAAAACAGCATAGACAGCAATAGAGACAAATTCCCAACATTGGCTTCTTGCTTCCTCATCAGTGGTTTTCAACATGTGGGTAATGACCCCAATGGGGTCTCCAAGGATCAGAAAGCATAGGTACTTGCATTATAATTCATGACAATAGCAATTTGCAGTTATGAAGTAGGAACAAAAATAATTTTATGGTTGGGGTTTCCACAAGATGAGGAGCTGTATTACGGGGTCACAGCATAAACAAGGTTGAGAACCACTCACTATATGCAAAGGTACAGGCATGTGCACCCTCATGCTCACACATATAACAAATATGCTTTAATGTGGATCAAGGTGTTTGCTAACAGATAACCTGACTTAAACCCCTGGGCCTCACATAGTAGATGGAGAGACCCAACTCCTGCAAGCTGTGTTCTAACCGTCAAAGTGTGTGAGGCATTTCTTTGCCCTCCTACAGGCTGAATAAATAATTTTTTTTATCAAAATTACTAATTTTACTCTTGAAAAGATGTTTTATAACTAAAACAATCCAGCAAGCTCTTAAGTGTCATTAATAATATAATAAGCAAATTCCCACAAATATGCCAAAGATTTGAATTAAATATTCCTCACCATGTAAATGGTCCATCGAATGAAAATGTTTACTATAATTAGTCACTAGGGAAATTCAAGGTAAAACCATAGGCCACATCATAGCTCACTACTTTAGTAGCTAAAATATACATGATAAAATCTTGCTCCAACATATAATAGTGAATACATTAAACAGTGCTCCTGCATATTGTTTTTGGTAATATAATATAATACCATATTTTTCCCAAATAATTTGTTATTTTGTTTAAAATACAACATGCTTTTATTGTCTAACCCAGAAATACCAACCTCAGAATTGTACCTAAGCAGAGATAAAAAGGTTTATTTCACCCTATACAAAATATTTTAGTATCTCCATTTATAATTGTCCAAAGTGTAAAATATAACATCAGTATACACTGATATAGCTAAATCAATTATTTACTTCTATAAAACAGAATTCTGCTTTACAGAATTTGTTTGAGAAAAAGTCAGTATGAGAACTCTAATTTCCTTGTGAAGGCATGTTGTCCTATGGCTTTCCACTTAGCACGACTTTCATTGTGTCTCAAAAGTTTGCATATGTTGTACCTCCATTTTCATTAAATTCTAAAAGATCTTTAACTTCTCTCTTCATTTCTTTGATGACCCTGTGGTCACTGAATATAGAGTTGTCCAGTTTCCATGAGGTTGTGGATTTACTGTTGTTTCTGTTTTTATTGAAGTACATCTTTAATTCATGGTGATCTGATAAAATATAAGGGCTTATTTCAATTGTATTATATTAGTTGAGGCTTGCTTTGTGACTGATGATATAGTCAATATTGGAGAAGGTTCCATGAGGTACTGAGAAGAAGTTTTATATTCTTTTGTTTTGGGGTGGAATGTTCTGTAGATATCTATTAGGTCCACTTGATTCATTACATCTGTTAGTTTAATTGTTCTTCATTTAGTTTCCACATCTATGATCTGCCCATTGGTGACAGTGCGGTGTTGAAGCCTCCCACTATTAGTGTGTGGGGCTCAGTGTGTGATTTTAAGCTTTAATAATGTTTCTTTTACAAACGTGGGGCATAGATGTTCAGAAATGAGTTGTCATATTGGTACATTTTTGCTTTGAAGAGTATAAAGTGTCCTTCCCCACTCTTTTGATTAAATTCGTTTGAAAGTCTTTTTTATTAGACACTAGAATGGCTGCTCCAGCTTGCTTCTCTGGTTAACGCACTTGGAAAACCTTTTTCCAGCCCTTTACTCTGAGGTAATAACTATCTATGCTGCTGGAATGTGTTTCCTGTAGGCAGCAGATTGATGGGTCCTATTTTCGCATCCATTCTGTTAGCCTATGTCTTTTTAATGGGAGAATTGTGTCTGCTGATGTTGAGAGATGTTAATGACCAATGATTGTTAATTTGTTCATGTTTTGATGTTGTCTGTGGTAGTCTCGTGTATGTGTGTGTGTGTGTGTGTGTGTGTGTGTGTGTGTGTGTGTGTGTGTGTGTTTCTTCGTTTTTTGTTTTTGTTTTTGTTGTTATTTTTTGATGCAATGCAGTTATTTATTTCTTGTGTTTTCCAGAGTTTATTTAACCTCCTTGTGTTGGAGTTTATCTTCCAGCATCCTCTGTAGGGCTGGATATATGAATAGATATTGTTTAAATTTTCTTTTGTCATGGACTATCTTGTTTTCTTCATCTATGGTGATTGAAAGTTATGCTGGCTATAGTAGTCTGGTCTTTTAGGGTCTACAAGACATCTGACAAGGCCCTTCTGCCTTTTAGAGTCTCTGTTGAAAAGTCAGCTATAATTCTGAGAAGTCTACATTTATATGTTACTTGGCTGTTTTCCCTTATAGCATTTAGTGTACTTTCTTTTTTCTGTACAGTTAGTATTTTGATTATTACATGGTGGGAGGATTTTCTTTTCTGGTCCAATCTATTTGGTGCTCTGTAAGCTTCTTGTTGGGCAAATTTTCTTCTATGATTTTCTGGAAATATTTTCTGGTCCACAGACCTAGGAATCATCTCTGTCTTCTATTCCTATTACTCTTAGGTTACATCTCTTCATAGAGTCCCTGATTTCTTGGATGTTCCATGTCTTGAACAGTTTTATTCACTTCCTTCACCTGTTTGATTTTCCTATATTTCTTTAAGAAATGTATTCATTTCCTCTTTAATACCTGTATAATCTTCATAAGAATTTTTCTTGGGTTTTAGCTGTTCTAGGACACCCAGGGTTCTATGTACTAGGATATCTGGGTTCTTGTGGTGCAATAGTGCCCTGGCCCTTGTTGGTTGTGTTCCTATGCTAGACTTTTGCCATATGGTTGTCCCTGGTGTTAGCTGGGTGTTTCTGGTACCTGCTAGACTCCCTGAGAACATGGGTTGAACCTTGGATCAATGGATGGATTTTCTGGGGACTGGAAGCCCTATTCAGTAAGGTGCATAGAGCCATGGTCCAGAGGCTCAATGATCCAGGGTCCCAAGATCCATCTCTGGGAAGGAAGATAGAGCCTTGGGCTGGAGGGTGGAACCAAGTGTCCTTGGATCCCCCACAGACTTCCTTTGATAGGTGGATAGAGCTGTGGGCAAGAGGTTGGATGATCATTTGGCCCAGGAGCCCTCCTGGGAAAAATGGGTAGAGCTGCAGCCCTGAGGCTAGAACTCAGGGGAAAATCCCACATCTTTCCTCTGCTGGCGGTTGATAAGATCATTCTTGGCTCCTGTCTAGATTGTGTCATGACTTCAGAGCTTCCCTGAGCTTCCCTCATAGAACCCAGCATCAGGACTGTGAGCACAACACAATGAACTTATCAAGCTCGCTCGTATGCAGAGCTGGACCGTGCCTCCATTCAATCTAATCTTCTGCAAGCCCAGACCTCAAAGGATTCAGCTTCCAGCCTCTGTCTACTAACTTAGGCTTAGAATGTTTTCAGCCTCTGAGACTTACTTCTGAATAAGATCACCCTTTCTGGCTTTCTGAACTCTCAACAGCTGGTTCGGCTCACCTGTTCGGGATCATTCTCTTCTCCAAGATGATTGATACAAATTGCTTCTGCCTTCTTACTGAATTGCTCTCCTGGGAAAAACCTCCTCTGAACTCCAAGAACTCAATAGCACCAAGTTGTACTGACTGCACAAATTCTACTGTACTTACTCTATTCCTCTGCTGTCTGTGTGCTGCCCTTAAATAGCTTCCCTTTCCTATCTGTTCTCCCGAAAGTTGGGAGTATCCTATCTCTGACTCATTTTTTCAAATCTTCATGTGATTCATCCCTTTGTCTGTCCCTCAATTAGATGTCATTGTTGTGATCAAAGATGTGTACTAAGGGTGTTTCTACATTCCAGATGGATGACACAGACCTAGGTCACTGCCAGAGCAGACATGTTTCTGATTTAAAACTCTCTACACAAGGTCTTATGATAATATTACAAAATAATAAATAGCCAACTGTAAAAGATCCACAGTCTTTAAAATTTTAACAGTTTAAAAGTTTAATTTCCTTATTAAAATACAAAATAAATTTGCTATGGACTTTTTAAAAATCCAAAATACGTCATACTCTTTCTTCTATTAAAGGGAAATACCAGAGCACAGGCACAATAGAATCAAATCAAAACTAAACTTCATCAATATAAACCTGTGCCCAAAGTCTGAGACTCATTCCTGATCTTCTGGTCTCCATGGTGCTTAGACATCCACACTTCTTCACTCTGTATCTTCAATGCACAGCTGGTCTAGTAAGCCTAGTCACACTCCACTCCATACCTACATCACAGTCCTGGAATCTCCAATATGCTGGCATCTCCACTGCAACTAAAGCGTCGCCTTCATCAGTAGTCCACCCTGGCCTCCCTCTTGATCCTGGCACACAGTGCTGAGCCTTGGCTGCTGCCTATTAGCCCACCATAAACCCAAGCCAGTACCACGTAGGGGACCCTTACACATTGACAGTTTTGGTTTCCAACTTGAAATTCAGGCTCTACACGAAAACTTCTGTGTGCTCATCCCGAGGAAATATTTCCCAGAATATTTTATCCCAGTGATGTTAGTCTCTTACTTATCACAGTTGGTTTTCAGCCCCAGGTTACCAGAATTTATTGCCCCAGCAAAGCAAAGAAGGTTTCAGTTTCACAGATTAATTCAAATATATCTCATGAATAGCACTGATGGCATCTTTAAGTGATTCTCAGACTTCTCTCCGAAACTAAAAGCTAAGTTCTGCTCCTCATATTTCTCTCAGCATTATCTTTCAAACTCTTACACAACAGCCCATTAAGCTCTGAACACTATGGATTTTCTATCCGAAAGTTCCAAACACTTTAAAAACAACATAGTCAGGATCATCAGAGCAACACCCAACATTTTCCATGACTGTACAAAATATAATGACAGCACACACACAAACACACACACAAACACACACACACACACATCTAAGGTAGAAAAGGGTTTATTTGAATTATTCTTTCGGATCACAGTCTATCACTGACAAAAGTCAAGGCAGGGACTCAACAGGAGCACGGGCAAACGCCACAAAGGAACACTGCTTACTGACTTACCTCTTCACTCACATTCAGCTGTTTTTCACATACATTCCAAGTCTACCTCCTAAAGATGTCATGGCTCACAGTGGACTGAACCTTTACATATCAATTAGAAGTCAGGAAACAATCTACACACACACATCTACAAACCAACTCTCTGGATGAATAAGAGCTCAAATGATCCTCCCTCATTCTGGATATGTTAAATTGACAGTCAAAATTAGCCATAGCTGCACGGTATTTTGAAATATATATACCAAGAAACACAACACTAATCACTAGAAAGTAGGGGACAAATTTAGTAATACAGAAAACTGGGAACATTTATGCAAAGACACAACCATTTTATTTCAAATATTTGTTCATGGTTACATTGATCACAACTCCAACATCATACGTTAAAAACAACAACAAACAAAAAACAAAACAACAACCAACTGAACATTCCTATAGCTAAAGCATGTATTATTTTAAATAGAACATTTACAGGGGGAGGTAATCCCCCTCAGGAACGGTCATAGGGGAGGGGAATAAGGGGGAAATGGGAGGGAGGGAAGAATGGGAGGATACAAGGGATGGGATAACCATTGAGATGTAACAAGAATAAATTAATAAAGTAAAAAAAATATGTAAATTTCCAGTGCTTATAAAAATTGTTTATATGCTCATAGTAATCACTTTTTATAAGTGAAAACTTCACTGAAATAGCAAGTTATACTTCCTAAAATAGAAAAAAAATTAGGAAGTTGAAAATACAAAGCTTGGCTGAGAATGCAAGCCAGCCAGAATTTGCAGGCATAATTAGTAGAAAAAAATTATATTTGACTACTTCTGACAAAGAGGAAATGAAAACACATGACTATAAAGACTGTTCAAATATAATTATATCTGTTCATTAGTAAAATCATGACAATTAAAAAACATTAACATAATGGTTAAACTCTTTAATAAAAACAATCAGAGATCTAGAGAATTATTTCAAGGAGAGGAAGACAAGAGCAAACACAAACTGATGTTGAAGATTCTTCACTGTGTGAGTTGGACTGGGCCAGCAGGAGTTGCCACAGAGTTCCTAAGTTCTTTGGAAAAAACAAAACAGGATTAGCAAATTTATCTTATTGAAAAATAAACCTAATGCAGGAAAAAATTGAAATTAAGGAATTTAGAGTGAAGAAAGGGATGCAACAATATATTTGGAAGCCTTGGTATGAGTAAGGTGGGGAATCCCGTGCAAATGTAAACTCCTCAAATATGGAAACACTAGAAGATATAAATAAATGCATTTCACCCCTAATGTTAAATAAAGAAATATAAGTAATTTAATCATATATGACAGGGATTTAAATGGAAGCATTAAAACTTCACTCATAAAGGAAAAACTCAGAATAAATGAAATTTATAAGTAAACTCTGATAAATCATTCAGGAAGATCTAACAAAATCTCCTCAATCTCTTCATAAGATATAAATAAAAGGCACATGCTAAACTCACTCTACAAAACAAAATTTACCCCAATACCAGAAACAAATAAGAGCATAACAACAGCAACAACAACAAATAATAATTAAACCAAAAGCTACAACAAACCTCTGTGATGGATACAAACACTGTAAGAAGAGTAAAGATCATTAATGAGCTTGTTTCCAAACATGCAGGGTTAGCTCAGTAAGCATGCATCAGCAAGTGCAATATAGTGTGTCAGTAGACTTAAAGGCAAAAGTTATATAACCATTTCAACAGAAAAAACATGAAGATATTGAAATCTTTCAATATCCATTTAGATAAAATTCCTGAATTAACTAAATAGGAAAAAAACCCAAACTTTAACATAGTAAGTGTATGTGAGACTAGCATATTGACAACATCATACTTAAGAGGAAAAAAATGAAAGCATTTCCCCTAATATCAGAACAAAACAAGTGTGACCATGCTATGTTTTCTGGATTTGATATAGTATCTGAAGTCCTAACCACTACAATAAGAATATAGAGATAAATAATAGGAATTTAAATAGGGAAGAAAGAAAGTCAAATTATTCTAAAATGCAGATGACACCATCCTAGAGGTTAAAAAAACAAAAACAAACAACAACAAAAATACTAAGTATTCCACCAAGAATTGATACACAATTTTAGAAAAAGTACAAGAATAGAAATTCAGCTTATAAAAACCAGTACCTTTTTTATGTTGAAGTTGCTAAAACAAAGACAAAATCGTTCAAAATGAACCCCACCAAATTACCCAAGAATAAATCTAACCAAGGTGATGAAACACCTCTACACAGAAAACTTTAAAACACTGAAGAGGACAATAGACAATATGGAGACCTCTTGTACTGGCACAATTAATTTTGTAAAACTGACTGTATTGTAACAAGCGGTCTAAATCCAGTACACTCTCATTTAAATTCTAATGACACCATTCATAGAAAATGCCAGTCTGGAGAGACGGCTCAGAAATTAAGAGCACTGGCTACTCTTCCAAAGGTCAGGAGTTCAATTCCCAGCAACCACGTGGTGACTCCTGACATCTATAGTGAGATCTGGTGCCTTCTTCTGGCATGCAGGAGCACATGCAGACAGAAAATTGTATACATAATAAATAAATAAATACATCTTTTTTTAAAAAAAGATATAAGAATGTCATAATGAAACTCATCACACTAACTTAAAGTATTAATTTCAAAATAGTGGAATGAAGCTGCAAAAACAGGGCCTGCCAAATGGTGCAGTTGGTAAAAGCATGTGTGTTCATGTTCATAAACCTGAGTGTTATGCCTGGGACACACGTGGTAAAAGGAGACATCTTACCCACCACAAGTCTTCCTCTGACCTCTACACACACACACACACACACACACACACACACACACACACACACACACACTACATACATATATACATACATATATGTAAAGAGAAATCTAAAAAATTAGAGACATCCGAAATCATTCAGACACAGCCAAACGTACTGTATTCTTCAAATAAAAATAAGCTAATATTAGAAGCAATGATTTAAAGATTGAAAACTGGAACCATCTCAACTCGAGATTTATTAGGATGGGACACAGACAGGCAGTATAGAGTGTTAGAATTTTCCTTATCCTGATCAAGTTGTTGGCTGGATGGACACTTGCCAAAATTCATGATATTATGCAACTTAAAGTAATCTGTTCACCTCAGTGTAAAAATGGAAACTCCTGGGGTTCTTAGGAATCTCTTGTGACATTTCCTCAAGGACTCTCAGCTTTCATTAAGATGCTCAGTTGTGACAGTCAAGAAGCCAGATTTCAGATGCGTGGGAATCTCTTGCCTGTCCGTCTGGATGCGGAGCCTACCTCTTCACAGTAACAATTCACCCGTCTCTTCCGGCTTCTGAGCCTCCTGAAGTTTTTCTTACAAGAAAATTCTAACTTGGGGTGGAAAAAATGGTTAGAAGAGTGATCCCACACCTGTGACACACAATCCAGGCACAGGGTACTAGACTAATGTAGCTAACATTTTGGTGTCAACTAGGCAGGCTAGTGAGACATTTTCTTAGTGACTGGTGGGGAGGGCTCAGATCATTGTGCGTGGGGCCATCCTTGGGCGGCGGTTCCTGCACTCGGCATGCCCGAAAGCATGCTGAGCAAGCCGTGAGGAACAAGCCAAGTACGCAGATCCCTTCGGAGGCCCCTGAATCAGCTTCCGCCTCGAAGTTCTCTCCATCTTTAAGACCTTGCCCTGCTTTTCCTCAACAATGAACAGGGACGTAGAACTGTAAGTCAAATAGACCATTTTCTCCTTCAACTTGCTTCTTGGTCATGGTGTTTCAATGCAGCAACAGAATCCTTCATTATGACAATTAGAAATGAAAATCCCTGAAGCTGTTTTTCAAAGGGATGCAGGAGCTACAAAGATAACTTAATGGTTAAAGAGCTTGTCACACAGGAGTGAGGACAAGATTTCAAATCCCTAGAATGAGCATAGGAGAGAAGACCAAAGATGGCTGACTTCCAACTGTAATCAGGCACCTCTACATGTATGTGCATTTGTGCATGTATCTCGACATGTAAGTGAAGCCATAAACATACAAAACATGTACAAATACATACAGGCATAACAAAAATGCACACACATACATGCTAAAGTTGAAAAAACAAAAAATATCATGCAGAAAGAAATTTCTCATCTCTACTGATAATCGTTTCAAATTAAACACAGAAATCTCAAAAATTCAAAGCAAAATCTATGTATGAGACAGCAGAACATATGGTACTTGTCCTTCCAAACCTGAATTATCTCACTCAGTATAATACCCTTCAATTCAATATGTTTTCTTAGAAATTGAATTGGTACCCAACGTGGTTGGTAAGAAAACCCAATGTGATTGAAAAAGAAAGCCCACACACATTGCAGAAGCAGAGGACGTCTGAAAGAAATCTGCAGAGGAGAAATTCACCTGGGACCATCTCCAAAGGGGGATTCAGGTTTTTGAGTTCAGCTGGATGCTCAGAGAGACACAGGAGACCTTGGACCAGTGCGAGCTTTGAGCTCAGAGCAAAGGATAATGCAGGAACCTCTCAATGAATCACAGGAAGTTACCCCAAAAGACAATTTTATTTATATAGATAGATTTTCTTGCATTAAAAATGGGAATCTCAGATCCCTTTAAAACAATGGTAGGATTTGAGGATTTAGAAATATTGCTTGAAGAGGTCATTTGCAGTACCCATAGTAATTATGATCACCAGAGTAAACATCTCTCTATTATCAATTGCAATCTTTATATTTTTCCTCTCAAAAAAAGGTTGAAAAATACTATACAGCAAGCAAAACAAAGGCTTGAGAGTAATAGACATGTGTGTGTATGTGTGTATGTGTGCATGTGTGTGTATGTGTGTGTATGTGTGCATGTGTGTGTATGTGTGTGTATGTGTGTATATGTGTGTGTGTGTCCTCCACCTCATAGGTTTTATTTTGCATTTCCTCTTTCCCAGAGTTCCTTGAGTCCTGAAAGGAGGGAATTGACGGGAGCATCCCATTTACAGCTGAGTGCTCATAATATTGTTGGAGCATTTTTACATTTTTATCTTATTTTTAAATTTTATTTTATTTTGTATATGTATATTTTTATCTTTTTATCCTACAAGTCTTTTGCATATATATTATGGCTTTTAGTGTAGTGTCTTTATGGGATTTCTGGGTGTGCAAATGAATAATCTCTGTTTATCTGTTTCTTGTGCCTTTTCTTGGCATCTTTTTTTTATTTATCTTCTCTTAATCCAATTTGTTAGTTTTTGTTCTATCTTATCATATTTTATTATTATAACTAAGAAGCCTGTTTGTTTCCTAATGAGAGAGAGAAGATGATAGACAACTATGGGACGGAGGGAGGGAGGGAGGGAGGGAGGGAGGGAGGGAGGGAGAACTTTGGAGGAGCTGAGGGTGGGGCGACCATAAACATGATATATTATACGTGAAAAAATTATTTTCAATAAAAGGAACAAAATATCAAAAACTATTTTTTAAAAATCTAACCAAAACTCCTTTGTGTACAGTATTGCAACTTAGACCTTGGCTCCTTAAACTGTGGTCTTTGGACTAGCAGGCCTGAGATCCCTGGAACCCATATATAAATTCAGAAAAGAGGATTCCATTCTAACCTAGTGATTCAGAATATGTGTCTTTTATTAGTGTGTATGTTGAAAAATATTAACTACTACTTACCATCTAAATAATGTGGTGAAGTAATTTATATTTATGGGGCCAGACAAAGCAAAAAAAAAAAAAAAAAGTCTAGCATTGCTGAAGTTTTGGGGGAGTCCTGAGAGAGACTTGCTAACAAAATAAGTCCTGTTGTCCATAGTGCAGAGTTTTCAATGAACAACATTAGTAGTTACAAAACCTGAAACCATGGTTCCTAGTCCACTTGATCTAAATATGTGTCCCTGAGCTACACTGGTTACCATAGTTTTTTAGATTTAATATGACACAAAATACTACTGGAAGCTCCCCCTTTTTAGATGCACTCTGTACATTTCCTCACAAAACACGCATTTCCCTTTGTCCATGCCGAGGTTAACATGACAGGAGTGATGGAATGTGTGGTGCTAAAGTGAGACAGAAGAGCTCAGTTTAATAATCAAAACTGAATTTGCAGTTTCAAAGTAGAATATCCAACATAAGAAATGATAAATTAATTTTTGAATCTCTGAGAAGTTTATGGATAAATAATTATGACCAGATCACAGTTATGACTTAGTGGCTTTTTTTTCATGATAATTATCCTCAATATGCAAAATGTTTGGCAAAAGTAGAACCCAAATTTCCAAGAGATTTACCACCTCAGTGTGTCGAGGCGAGACTTCATTACTGTGACTCCTGCCAGAAACTATAAAAAGAAACATGATTTCTCAGCTTTCATCTGATCACAAAGGCCAGACTCATAGACGGGAGCAGGGATGGAAAACAAGCCGAGTGAGTGACTCACTTTGCTCTTGGAGTCTGAAGACTGCGGACTTCCAGAACAAAGCCCTCCCAGGCAGTAATTGTATTTTGTCACTTCAGATGATAATATAACTTGTAGCCTACTTCTGTTTTCTAAATCACCTAGAGATTGCAAATTGTTCTTGTAATTATCTTATTTTCTTTCTAACTGGAACAATATTTCTCAAACTGTGAGTCTGAACACCCTGGGAAAACTTCACTCTATTCCCGGGGATGTGAAAGGCATCCCAGAGGGATGGGTGGCCTATATCTCTGTTCACTAATTATTTTCAGTAATGACTAAGAAATGAAAAGACATTTGACCCAGAGCTTTGTTGTACAGTTTTTCAAAAAAGAATATATTTTTCTCTTCAATATCATGTCATCAAAAATTTGTGTATTTTGTTTGCATTCATGCATTATAAAATAAAAGATAGAACTTTGCTTGATCAGTGGAATAATATTTTTCAATTTTTCTATTTCATAATAGAAAAATGTTATGACTTTAAAAACTCTGAACAACAGTAAGAATTTTTATTGATGAATAATATTAGATATACAATAATCAGAATAATATCATTTCTGCGGTGTTATAGTTCATTTTTTCTTTGACTTTCTCTAGCTCCTCCTTTTAATTTGTAGTATGCCCTTCACAATAAGTAGTACTGAGACATTGCAGAATATTCTTCCTGCCAATTGTCTTAGATTAAGACCACAGGAGAGGCATTTGCTCTTTACAGTCAAGTCCCTGAGGAGAGAGGCTGCCCAGTCACTGAGGTGGATTATTTTCTAAGCCTTGGTTCTGAATATGTGGGAGCCCCTCACGTCTCAATAGCCCCCCATTCCTCAGAACCAATATAAGGTATCCTTTGCCTTGTGCCAGTGGAAAACCCATACAATTGCTAGCTATGTTACAGCTTAGCTCTGTCCTGGTTTATCAGTTATTTTTCTCCTGCCAGTGACCAAATGCTTAACTGAAGCAAATCAAATGATGAAAGGCCTGTTATGTCTCATGTTTCAGAGAGTTTGGGCCACAGTTGTCTAAATTCACATACTTAGGAGGAAAATCACAGCAGCAGGAATGTAAGGGAGAGGGGCCCCTCGCAGTGGGCAGGAAGGGACAGCTGAGAATAGTATGTGCCAAATGTCCTACTTCAAGCTGAGTCCCACCTTCTAAGGTGTCTACCACCTTTCCAAACAACTGTAGCAGATAAGGGCAAGACATAAAACATACGTTGAGTATGATATTTCTCACCTAATCCACAGTTATCTAAAACAGAACCCTTCTTATTTGCCTTAATATAATATCTCATGTTTTAAAGGATTCTATGATTTCATCATCATTATATGTTTTCCTAGAGCAAAATTTTTGTTTTAGAATATTCTAATTTTAGAATGTTCTAATATTTGTCCCCATACTTTCTCCCTCTGTACCTCTCTCTCCTACCTGATCCCTGCTGTTCCAATCCTCACTTACACCCAGGTTTGCTTTGAAGTCTATTTTATGATATTAAAATTGCTACACCAGCTTGCTTCTCACATATATTTGCTTACAAAATCCCTTTGAACCCTTTACTCTGAGGTAATGTCTACCTTTGATTCTGAAGAAGACTGGACAGATATTGTTTAAATTTGTCTTTGTCATGGAATAGCTTGTATTCCCCATCTTTAGGGATTGAAAATTTTGCTGGATGGAGTGGTCTTGGCTGGAGCCTGTGGTCTTTTAAAGTATGAATGACATCTGTCCAGGCGCCTCTGGATTTTTAGAGTCTCCACTGAGAAGTTGGGTTAATTCCAATAAGTCCTCCTTCTTCTGCCTTATGTGTTACTTGGTTTGTTTCCTTTGCATATGCTAGTATTCTTTCTTTGTTCTGTATGTTTACTGTTTTGATTATGTGAGGAAGAGACTTTTTCTGTTCCAATTTGTATGCTTCGTACATTTTAATAGACATCTCTTTCTTTAGCTTAGGAAATTGTTCTTCTATGAGCTCCTGACATCTCACCCCAGTGCTTCCACTCACAAATCTTCCACAAAGCTCTCAGTGCTTAGCCCAGAGTCCAGATACTAGTCCCAGCAGCTGTCCTGACCCCACACATGGTGGAGGCTCTCAGAAGACATCTATGTGGGGCTAATATTCACTTACAAGTAAATATACATCGTGTTTGTCTTTCTGGGTCTGATTTACCTCAGCCGGGATGATTTTTCCTAGTTCCATCCATTTGTCCTCAAATTCCAAGATTTCCTTGTTTTTGGTAGCTTAATATTATTCCTTTGTGCAAATGTACCACAGTCTGTTTATCCATTCTTTGGCTGAGAGACATCTAGCTTGTTTCCAGATTCTGGCAATTATGAATAAAACTTCTATGTACATAAGTGAGCAGATGTTCTTGTTGTGTGGTGGAACATCATTTTGGTATATGCCCAGGAGCGGTATAGCTGGGTCTTGAGATAGCACTAGTCCCAATTTGCTTAGAAAGGGTCACATTGATTTCCACGGTGATTGTAAAAGTTTGCACCCCCACCAGCAGTGGAGGAGTGTTCCTCTTTCTTCCCATCCTCGCCAGCATGTGCTGTCACTTGAGGTTTTTATCTTAGCCATTCTGATAGATGTAAGATAGAATCTCAGTGATGTTTTAATTTGCATTTCTCTGATGACTAAGGACATTGCACATTTCTTTAGCCACTCCATAGTCCTCTGTTGGGAATTCTCTGTTTAGCTTTGAACCCCATTTTTAATTGGGCTATTTGGTTTAATGGTGTGTAATGTCTTGAGTTCTTTATATATTTTGGTTATTAGTCTTTTTTTTTTTTTATGTAGGGTTGTTGAAGGTCTTTTCCTAGTCTGTAGTCTGTCATTTTGTTCTGTTGACAGTGTCCTTTGCCTTACAGAAGCTTTTCAGTTTCATGAGATTGCAGTTGTTAATTTTTGACCATAGAGCCTGGGCTGTTGGTGTTCTATTTAGGAAGTTGTCTCCTGTGCCAGTGAGTTCAAGGCTCTTTCCCACTTTTTCTTCTAACAGATTTAGTATGTCTGGTTTTATGTTGAAGTCTTTAATCCACGTAGACTTGAGATTTGTGCAGGGTGATAAATATGGATCTATTTGCATTTTTCTCCATGTGGACCTTCAGTTAGCCCAGTAAGTACCATTTGTTGAAGATGCTATCTTTTTTTTTCCATTGTATGGATTTGGCTTCTTTTCAAAAATCAAGTAATCAAGTGTCCTTAGGCATGTAGATTTATTTCTGGGTCTTCAATTCAATGCCATTGATTAACTAGCCTATTTCTATGCCAATACCATGCTGTTTTTACTACAGTTCCTCTATTTTACAGCTTGAGATAATTGATAGAGCTTCCTCTGGAAGATCTTTAATTGTATAGGATTGTTTTAGCTATTCTGGGCTTTTTGTTTTTCCATATGAAGTATAGAATTGATCTTTCAATGTCAGTAAAGAATTTGTAGGTATGTTGATGGGAATTGCATTGAATCTGTAGATTGTTTTTGGTAAGATAGCTGTTTTTATTATGTTGATTCACCCTAAACATGAGCGTGAGAAATATTTCCATCTTCTGATACCTTCTTCAATTTCTTTCTTCAGAGACTTGAAATTTTTTTTCATGCAAGTCTTTCATTTGCTTGGTTAGAGTGACACCAAGATACTTTATGTGTTTTTTTCTGTTGTTTGTTTGTTTTGGCTATTTTGAAGGGTGTAGTTTCCTTAATTTCTTTCTCAATTCATTTCTTATTTGTATACAGGAGAGTTACTGATTTTTTTTTTAGTTGATTTTGTGTGCATGCACTTTACTGAAGGTGACAGTGGATCTACCATATTGTTTTTAGAAATCTCATTGAATTTTACAATTGATATTTGTTAACTGAAGTGAAGAAATAGGTGATATATGGATTAGGTCTATTATCTTAAGCAAAGCATTTGACCAACCATGAAAGTTTCTGGTTCTTTTTTTTTTTTTTTTTTTTTACTTTTGTCTGAATTGAAATATTTAAGATTGGAGTATATAAAGAATTAAAAATTAATGCTGCCAACTATGAGAGCAGAGATAGTAGTGCTAACAAAATCATGGGAGACACATTCTATTTATTTAAAGAATATTATGTTTCTAAAATTTTAGTAATATACTGACTCTAGTAAAATAAAATGCAATGGTTTTGGTTGTGAACCTAGCCTTTAATGCCTGAGCTATCTCTCCAACCCTACTTCTGACAAAGGGCTAATATACAAAATACTTAAAGAACTCAAGAAATTAAACACCACAAAACAAAATAGCCCAATTGAGAAATGGTGCTCAGAATTAAACAGAGAATTCTCAACAGAGGAATATCAAATGTCTAAGAAACATTTAAAGAAATGCTCAAAGTCCTTAGTCATCAGAGAAATGCAAATACAAATCACTCTGAGATTCCATCTTACACCCATCAGAATGGCTAAGATAAAAAACTCAAGTGACAGCACATGCTGGCGAGGATGTGGAGAAAGAGGAACACTTCTTCATTGCTGGTGGGAGTTCAAACTTGTACGAGTACTTTGGAAATCAATCTGGCACTTTCTCAGAAAACTGGGAACAGGGCTACCTCAAGACCCAGCTTTTCCACTCCTTGGAATATACCCAAAATATGCTCCACCACACAGTAAGGTCATATGCCCAACAATGTTCATAGCAGCCTTATTTGTAATAGCCAGAATCTGGAAACAACCTAGATGTCCCTCAGTCAAAGAATGGATAAAGAAACTGTGGTACATTTACACTGTGGAATAATACTCAGCTATTAAAAACAAGGAAATCTTGAAATTTGCAGGCAAATGGATGGAACTAGAGACAATCATCCTGACTGAGGTAACACAGACCCAGAAAGACACACATGGCATAGTCTCACTCATAAGTGATGTTAACCACTTAATTCAGGTTAACCACATCACAATACAGAGAACGATAAACCAACCAAAGTCCATGTGGGACGTGGACCTAGACCTCCTCCTCAGATGTAGAAGATAGGCAGCACAGTGTCTTTGTGGGTCCCACAATATGAGGAGTAGGGACTACTTCTGACACGGATCAGGCCTCCTAATGTTGTTCATTTCTACCCTGTCAGGGTGGCCTTGCCAGGCCACAGAGAAAGAGGTTACAGTTAATACTGGATACGCTGAGGTCAAACATTAGGGGAGGAGGGCTTTCCTTGCTAAGGACTAGGGGAGGGAGAGAAAGAGCCTGAGGGAGGAGATAGGATCAGGATCGGGAGGTGATGAGGGAGGGGACTTCAGTTGGGATGTAAAGAATTCAAACTGCAGAACAAGCAGGAAACTAATATTGCTAATCCCACTACATGGGAACAGCTCTGAGACTGGCTGAGATACAAAGGTTTATGCATAGACAAGGCTTCATGTTGGTCACAGATTCTCTGTAACTTATAATTAGAGGCCATCGTACTATGCCATGAAGGAAGATTTGCAGATATCTTCCTTCTACTCATATAATGAGCAGGGAACCAGCCTTAATTGCTCTGTGCATCCCGCACACCTCATACCATTACAATGTTAGGACTGTATAATGCTTGTGAGAAGTTATGTTTTCAGAACAAAAGAACTGGACACTGACTCTATATCAGACCTGACAGAATTCATTCCTCTCAGCAGCTGGATGCTGACATCCTGCCCCCTCCATGTTCCAGCCCCAGGCACCTCAGTTGCTGGTACCCATCAGAACGGGACAGCATTGTAGAAAGCTTCTGGTCTTACTTGGTCCAGCAGTGCAGACTGTCCCACACAGGACTCCTATTAAGCCTGGAATTTCACAAGTTTTGAAAAATGGACACCATTTGCGGGGGGCACTTCAAAGGAATTATTTGTCCTAAATTGGCCTGAAGAAACCATAAGAGAATGATGTCCCATTTCCTCTAAGGGGAATTGGATAGGCTTCTGCTTACTCTCTTGGTCTACAGATTCTTATTTTCATTGGTGGTTGGTTATAAGTATTATTGGTCTTTTACAGAGAGGAAACTAAGTTTGACTCAAGAAGCATCTCTTTTCCTTTATCTTTCTTTTGTAGGTAAGGAGATAGGCACTAAAAAGAAAGAAAGGAGAATATAGAAAAATAGAAAGAAGATAGAAAAAGGCAGATTATTGAATCTACACCTCATCTTAAGGCCTTAATTGTTATTCACAAATAAGGTTATTTTTAATTTAATTGCATTGAATTTTGTATATTGATGCAAATCATGCTCATGCCAAAAAAATAGTCTAATTTTATTACAAGAATATATATGCTAGGTCTAAGAGGTATGATTCTATAGATATGCGAGGTAAAATAGTTAAATAAGGCCTTCAAAAAGCTCAGAGACCTACAGAATATAGCATTTAAAGATGTTTTTATTATTCTAAAGATTCTTTGACAACAAGACAAATTAACTCCTGTCAACACCCAACGCCTCAAAGAAGAAGAGGAGCATGAAAGAACCGCCTTATGGGGTTGGCTTCAAATGTGGCAAACAAGCCACTAGGCAAAATATACTCATTTCTGCTACAGACAGAATTCTGCCTAAAAATGTAGGCAGAGTGGATGGCCAAACTCTTTTAAGACAGGGTAAGCAAGTCCTCAATGGTTTCTTCCTTGCAAATATGTCTGTCAGATGTATTTTGCCAGAAGGCTAAAGATGAAGTCCAACGTTATAGGTATTAGGTACCTGTTCAGGCAGGAAACTGTCTCAGTCATTTTTTCATTTTGGAAGCTGCTAACCTGCACTCTGGGTTCACTCAAGTATTTAACTTTTATCCCTTCTCAAGTTTCGGATGGGCTTGAAGACCAGATAGTTTAGTCTTTCAATTAAGCTTAGTAGATTAGGGGTTAAGATGTTTTTAGATCAAGATAGATGTTTTAAGTTAGTAGAGATGAGATATGATAGATATTAATCTCCATTCAGAAATTCAGACCCAACAAGAAAGGAGAGATGATTACTTCAAGTTTGCCAAATACAAATAGCCAAATCACTATAAATGTAACATTTATATAATTCCAGATTTTTTCCTGGTTCTTCCTGCTGTATGCGGTTTATTTTACCCATGTGTAATAATATACATGTTTATGTTAAAAAAGAAACAATAATTTTTAATGTAAAAAATAAAAATAAAATAAAATGTAATGACTCATCAACATTTGAAAATCATTCTTATTGTACTTCGATCTTGTGAGAAACAGAAAATTTCTCACACAAAATTAACACATCTGTTTAAGATATACTAAGCAAAAATCAAAGCAAAACACTATAAAATTTCAAATAAATGTGCCATTTGAGCATGCTTACTAAGTGTTAATCTCATCATTCCTCAGTTTCTTCTTGGCTATAATACTGTTAGCTACCACATATATCCTGTCCTCACAGTGCACTTGCATTTGGACTCCCACTGAACCTTCATAAACTTCCTGGAAACCATTTAGCTTGTATTTATCTACAGTCAGCATAGATTCAATTTCACATCGAATTTGGTTCTGTGCTTTTCTCAGCCAAAGGCAGCATTCCTGGCATCAATACAACTAAAATGAAATCTTCAAACATGATTACAGAAAGTGGAGACAGTGGTGTGTTAATTTTGTTTTCACTTTCTTATTAAATAAAACCATAGCTTCTAAAATTATGATAGCCAATTTGAGAATCTTCATGAATATTTACACAAATCTTGACTAATATATTGATTCTTTGTAAGAATTGTTACTAGCGCTATATGACAAACTAAGAAAGAGAAACCTTAAAAAAACATGAATGTAAGCTAATCAATCACAGTATAACCGAGAACATCAAAACACTATGGTTTCATCAGGACATGAGGATATATTTGGCAATATTTACAAGATTCTTGCAATGGCTATCAAGTAGTTGTATGTTTTAGATTTTAAGAATTGTCTAATTAAACTGATCTTCTTCAAACCAGTTTGACTTCATTTACAATGAAGGCAAGCTGATGTCCGTTTGTCTGTACGTTAGTACATGGCTAAAGTAAAAGTGTTCTGAAGATTTTTCTGAAAGCCTATCAATAGAGATTTTTAAAATGTAAAATTGAAGTTGCTTCTTCAGCTACTTTTCATTTAAAACCCATTTATTCATATCTCACAAAATTATCTTCTAGCAGCAAATTCCCTTTCCCCAAAAAATGTTTAGAAATATAAAAAAACGTAAATAAAATAAGTAATACATTTTGACCTCACTTTTGATCCATTATGTATCTAGTTGCTACTAGATTATACAAAATGTCTTTCAGATTCATGGTTCACCATAGATTTCATGTTACGAGTGACATTTAGAAGTTTGTAATCAGTTGGAAGGTTAATATTTTATAGCCTGGTAAAGAGATAAAATTTGCAAATCCCTGGATTACTACTCCCTTATTAGTCAGATATTAAGGATCTTGCAAAAATTTTACATCCTGTGTTATGTCTGTCTTTTATTGCCAGACTTTACCAAATGACACACATTTCTCTGTAATAGCTCATGTTTCTGCAGGTATCTATGGTTGTAGCTTCTTATTGCTTTCACTTCTGTAAGAAATGGATCAGATATTAGCGCTGCATCTAAATGTAACTACTCAGAGAAATGCTACCATTACAGACATCTAGAATATCGTGCTTTGGATCTTCACTGAAACACAGAACAGTGCAGTCTAATCACAGTGTACTTACATTTCAGATACCACATTTAATTCTGATTAACCAAAAATGAATATGATTGAAGGTAGTTAGAAGAATTTTTCATAACATTGGGTGTATGTTATAGGAAAATCTGACACTTTCTTAGTGGTAAGCATCAGGGTTTGTTTCTGAATTATGATGTTGTGCATCTATTAATTCTCTCTCAGTAGAGGGGAACTCGTGGAAGCACGTTTACTATAAAGTGCACTTCTCTTTTGTATCAGAGTCGTGTTTTCTTATCAAACAGTCAACCACAAATGCTATCTGTTGATATTGTATCTCTTCAAGATTGGAAAAATGCACATGGATTAAAGGGTATGGACTTTATTGGGCTTATCCATTTCCAGTTAAAGAAAATGTCACAAGAAATCAAATGTGCTATAAATGGACTTCCGGTTTGTTCAGTGCATCAGGTCAAGGCAACTACAATGATTGTGTTCGCTGCCTAACTTATTTGAGCTGTCTCTTCTTGTTTTCTTTCTGACTTGTCCATCAGCAATTAGATTTATCATTATAAACTAAGTAATAATCTGCTAAGTATGCTTATGGAGTTGTGCACTAGAAGTGATTTGGGGGGGGGAATCATTTAGTGAAAAAATGAGGGCACCTTGGTAAACTGGAAACCTAGAGATTGCAGAATTTAAGTTTAATGTTAAAATGATTTAAAAAGTGAAAAAATAAATGTAAGGGCATGGATTGAAAAAGAATATCAAACGATCCTCATATCGTTATGAAAATAACTTCAACTCACACTGGCAAACTTAAAGAATGTCCAAATTATGGAGATTAGACAAAAACTCAAACATGCTTGTTTTTAAACATTCGTAGTCAAAGCACTGTCGAGGACGTTCTGATGTGGCAGCCTGCCCTCATTTGAGGTTTGGCTACTCAACTGGCAATGTAATCTCCACTTAAGGCTCATTGAAATACCATTCACACAGAGCTGCGCAATGGGCAGAGCAGATCCTCTGCTTGCCAACCATGTGTTCTTTCACAGAGATGTCCCTAAACGCTTTTAGCTGTCAACGGGATTTTTGGTGTCCTCTTATTTCTTTGTTTAAAGCCAGAATGTGAAATTAGGGATTCTCAAGGTGTGTGCGTGCTCCTTACATACTTTATACTTGTTCTTTCATAATTAAAAAAAATAGAAAAATTAAAAGTTGATGTTTCTTATTTAAGCATAAAAGTGGCATTACATACATGTTATTGGCATTTTATTTGTAGATATAATAGAATTCCATGGTTTTAGACAGTATCTTATTACTTAAACTTACTGTTTCGAAGATTTCCTGTGGCTTCATTTATTTTATTAATTTATTCACTTTGCACCCCCATCATAGGCCCTCTCTTGTCTCCTCTCAGTCTCACCCCCACTCCCTATTACCCCCTACGCCCCGCCCCTAGTCCTCAGAGGTGGGGAGTCTCGACCCCAGCCTACCAAGTCTCATGGGGCTGCCTGCATCCTCTTCCTCTGTGGCCTAGTAAGGCACCCAGCAAGGGGGAAGTGATCAAAGGCTCAGAGTCCAATTCAGGGACAGTCCCTGCTCCCCTGACAAGGGGACCCCTATGGAGTGACTGAGCTGCCTATAGGATGCCTCTGAGCAGGGGGGCATAAGTCCTCTCAATACATGGTTCTTGTTTGGTGCAAATTTCTCTTCAGGGACCCTGGGTCCAGATTTGTTGGCTCTGTTGGTCCTGTTGTGCAACTCCTGTCCTTTCCAGGTCCTTCTATCCCTTAACTCTTCCAAAAGACTCCCTGCCCTCTTCCCAACGCTTGGCTGTGAGTCTCGGCTTCTGTTTCAATACCCTGCTGGGGAGAGTCTTTCGAGGACCTCTGTGGTAGGCTACTGTCCTGTTAACTTTCTGCAACACCTTCCAGTGTCTATTTTATGTACCCTTCTGAATGAGAATTAAACATTGTCCTTAGGGTCTTTCTTGTTACTTAGCTTTGTTAGGTCTTTAGATGGTAATATGGTTATACTGTATTACATGGCTAATATCTGCTTATAAATGAGTATATACCTTGCATGTCAGCAGGTCTGAGATGTATGGGTTTTCCAGACCTGGAGTGTATATTTACCTATTATAGGACTTTAGACTTCTAAAGCTAGCTTAGACAAGTAATGCAACTCAGGCTCTAAGTAATGTAAATAATATAGTTAAAATCCTTGCTTTTCTTCTTTCTAATGTATATTTTGGTGAGGACATGCAGAACACAAGTTATTAACCAAAATATTGTTTTCATGGAATTTAAGTCACAAGAGGAGGCAGGATAAAGATTGCTTTGAGCAGGGTATTCATGGGCATCATTTGAAATCATCATTTTCCCCTAATGCTCCATGAAGCAGCTCTGTAAAATATTGTTTTAATTGTGTACATTCACACAACAGGCAGGCAAATACATCCAGAAAAGGGCCTGTCTCCACCATAAAACTGTTCACTGAGTCATCTTGTAGATCAAAGCTTGGGGTGTTTGTGATGCATAAAATTAGTATGTAATGTTATGGTAAAATAGAGCAATTATAGGAGCAATATAAAAATTCAGATCTACCAATGAACATTTAATGTATAAATGTATACAGATGTAACACACAAAATTATATACTGCTGCTTTAGTGGAAATGTGCTGTGAACACTCCATCCTGTCAAATCATTAACCACAAAAATGCTAGAAGCTTGAATAAAGGTCACCAATCTTATGACTGTGCACCTGCCACATTGCACATCTGCAGACTCATGAGTCTACCGAACCATCTGAATCCCACAAGAAGACTCCTAGAGAAACTCAGATATGCCTCCACCTTATTATATGACCTTCATTTACTCTTTTTCATTATTATGAAGAAAATCATAATATTATTAAACAATCCCATATAGGTGTGCATGAATAAATTATTCCTGAAATTTAAAACTATTAAAGAATATTTTGGTGAATATGGACATACAGACACATGGATATATATTTGATTTTTTAATTCCAGTTATATTGGTATGTATGGTTAAAGTGCAGTTAAAATACAAATGTTTTCATGTCTGATATTCATTGTTAGGCAGTGATGTGACTCTCATGTTAATTCAGCTCTCATACGCTGTGAGGCATGGTGTTCACTTCCTGTGCTATTTGATGACTGTCACTTTCTTTACTGCACAGGTGATGACAAACTGAAGAATAATGTAAGAGTGTTGGTTTGTAATTTAGTGCAGTTAACCATGATTTTATGTATTTATTGGACACTTCTCCTTTTCTTTGAAATTTCTGTACCTGCTTTAATTGGAATGTCTGAAAGAAATGGTATGAAAACCCTCTTTGTGCATTAATGTTAATGTTCTGTCTCTTGTATATATTTAAAGTATGGTCCAGTTTCTCATTCAAGTTTTTTATTATGACTAAAACTTTGAATTCTGTAGCCATATCTATTTTTTTCATTAATTTGAATAGCAGTTACACTTATAGTTTATGTGATAAAATGATGTTCATGTGTTCTTTATTGTGTCTATATTATTTAATGAAGTATATTCATATTTATTATATATAATATTATATTTCATATAGTATAATAAAGAGGACAACATCTGTGGCTAGACTACCCAGAGATTAATAATTGAAAATGTTTTTCTCTCTCTATTTCTCTCTCACTTCCCCATCTCTCTCTTTGTCCCCTTCTCACACATACAGATATTTTTATATTTATACCATATACTAAGGTTAAATTATTCAAGATTAAGCATTAAGCTGATTTTCTATAATGATATAAGTTACATTTTAGAAGTCTGATAGGAAATGTAGGCAGGAATCTACAATTTTTAATCTTTATTCTATTCATATCAATTTTTTATTATACAGAATTCTAAAGAGAATTTGCTAAAATTAAAATGTAGAAAGAATGTTTTACTTGCAATTTACTTTGATGGATACGTTAGCTTGGATGGGCAAATGGCCTATGATTTTATCATATAATTTGCCTTCACACTATCTTATTTCCATCTATGAACATGTTATGTCTCATCAGTCCAGTCTTATTTGATGACACTCAGTAAAATTTTACAATTATCTTCCCGGCCTAACCACTGGCACCTGCTGCAGTTGCCTGATAGTGTCTGTTTCCAAATGGACGACAATGCTAATGTGTGTGCCCAGCAGTCCCATAGACAGCAGCTCTCAGCTCGGCTCTAACTGTGGAGTATATTTAGAAAATATTTGTATTACTTGAAAAATTCTGTTATTTATGGGAGGTAGAAAGAGCTCCTGGAAAGGCCATAATCTAGCCACGGAGCTTTAGAACAATGTCAAATAAGGTTTGGGGGGTTGTTTATTTGTTTGCTTTTTTTTTTTTTTTTGGTATTTTGGGTTTTTTGTTTGTTTGTGTGTGTGTGTGTGTGCGCGCGCGCACTCACGTGTATGTATTTTTTATGTCAACAGGAATCCACTTTCCACTCTGAATAGATCATCTTTCTTTTGGATGAGCTCATATCAGCAATCCATCCCCTTTAAAATAAAATGTTTTCCAAAACTGCTAATTCTAAGTCACTTGGTTAGTGTGCTTTCCTTTCTGATGTTCATTGTAAGTTTCTGGTCAAAGGTTCTAACCTCTAGAAAGTCAGAGAAGATTATGCAACATAAGTGTTGGAAATTTGTTTGTGCTGGACACTGATCTCATGTACCATGAAATTTCAGTGAGTCACTCTGAATCTTTACAAATGACTAACTGAATTTTCAGGATTTCCTCCAATTTTCACTTCTCTGAAGACTCCATAAACTGTCCATGGGTCATACATCAACATTCAGTTTTACTAACACTTGGATATCTGTCACGTTCAATCAGGCTTCCACTCTTTGTCTGCATGTGTTGTCTGTCTCGATTAAACAGCACTTCCACAGGAGAAACAACTGTGTCCTTCCTTCTCTCACATGTACTAGGTCAGCATCTCGCACACAAAATGATCTCAAAAAATAATTGTTAAATCAATTCAGCATCTCTGTTTTCTTGCCATGCAGTTAATTATTAATACGGTTGCTACTCCACTGCCAACAAATACAGTTAACTGGTGCCATATTAATGGAACAAAAATCTAATTTGTTTTGCAACTGCTAAGATATTCTATAACTTATGGATAAGTCCACAGATATAAAAGAAGTAAAAACTAACTTTTAGGTAGATGTATAATGTTTTCCATAGATGTTTCTTGCTGTATTTATCTTTGTGTAAAGGGGGAAAGGTTATTTAAAATTTGAAAATATTTCATATACATCAGTTTAGCAAAAGACAAAAAAAAGAAAGAATATCAAACGAAGTACACAATAAAATTCATCTGCAGCTCCAGAAAGATGGCTCAGTAGCTAATGTCACTTGGCACCATCCCTGATGACCTGACTTTGATCCCTTATCCACATGGTAGAAGAAAATGGCTAAGAACCCACTACTGTCTAATTGTCCATTGATGTCCACAGGTCATGTGGTTCTCCTTCCAAATAAATTAATAAAAATTGAAATAATAAAAAGTATTTTGCAAGAGAAAAATTTTTAAAAATTGCCATTATCATAGATCAAAACTTCTTTGCCTTCCACAGAGAAACCAAGGCATTGCTTTAAATGTCTTAATATTAGACATTAATTGGTGCAATTATATCTCTACCCCTATATTGCAATGCTGTAAACACTAAATATGTCTTCAAATTTACCATGTCATATTATCTTAGTTGGCAAGTCACTCAAAAATGCTAAGCATCCCAGTGCCTAATTCATGCTTAACAAGAGCCAGCTGCTTTTCTTTAAAGCCGTCTTGTTAAGGCATGTTCACCTACCATGAACCCAACCATCAAAATCGCGTTGTGTTTTTGATATAATGACAGAACTCTGCAATAACCATAAAAATCTAATTTTTGGACCTTGTCATCACTTCAAATAACTATAATAGTTGGGAGTTTCCTACCCTACCTACTGTGAGCATTTTATACAATGTAATAATAAAATATATGCATCTTTATACGTGATATTTTTTACTTACCACAGCTATCAGTGTAGTAGCATATTTCAGAGTTCAAAGCTATTGTCCTGGGTAAATGACTCCCCTGTGGGGCCGCACTGAGCTTTTCTACCCTATGCATCATCTTAATGAATACTTAATATTATTTCCAATTTGAAGCTTTCATGAATAATTTTGGTTTGGACCATTGCATATATGCTCTATTTGTCCTTTATAGGCCCAAGGAATAGAATTACTGTGTGATATGATACATCTATATTTAATACCTTGAGAAATACCAAACTATGTCCCAATGCAGTTGAGCCATTTTGTATTTCCAGGAGCAATGCATAAAAGGATCCACTTATCTGCACGCCTGCCATTTCACACTGTTGCTGTCTGTGTTTTGTATTGTCATCGTAGGAAGAGGTATTTAATTGTGGTTTCAGTTCACAAATCCTTAGGACTGCAGATGTTGAGCATTTTTTCAATCACATAGCTGGCTGTTTTACCATTTTACAGAAGTGTGTACGGAACCATTTTTCTCAGGTTATAACGTATTAAGATGCTTTTATGCATTTTGTAAAAAGTCCCTTGTCAAATAGGTGAATGACAAGCATAATCTTCTCATTTATCTCATTAATATTGTTTTTTACTTCACAAAACCTTATGATATTCATTGATTTGGGTTCTTTTGTTTTTGTTTTGTTTTGTTTTGTTTTTCCCTACAGAATTGGGTTTTGGAAATTGTACTAAAAAAACAAACAAATAAAAACAAAGATATCTACTTCTGTGGCTCAATCTGAACCACTTGAACTTTTCCCCAGATTCGATCATCAGTTTGTAACTTCTGCAAGAAACCAGATAGAATTTTAATAGGCAGCTGTTTCAGGCTACAGATAAAACCCCAAAATAGTCTCATCTTAAAGTGAACTTTTAGATAGATATAGATAGATATAGATATAGATGGTATATAGATATAGATATAAGATCTCTTGATTTATCTTAAATTTCTATCAACAATCTTTTCCAGTTTTCAGTTTAAAATATTTGTTACCTTTATTAAAATGTATTTCTAGTATTTAAAATTCTTTTTGCTGCTTTTGTAAATGGGTTTGTGTCTTAATCTAATCTTTTGTTTGTTTTTGAAAAATATACATAAATATAACTGATTTTGAAAACACTTGTATTTTAAATATCTTTGACACATTTATCATCTTTAATTATATACTTGAGGATGGAGATCCCTCAGCATTTACCTCTACAAGATTATATCATCTGTGGGCATAAGTAGTTTTATTTCTTCTGTTCTGATATGGATGCTTTTCATTTTTCTTTTACTTGTTATTACTTGTTTTATCCCAAACACACACACACACACACACACACACACACACACACACACACACATACATATATGTGAAAGATAATTCCTTAAAAATTCAAAGCTATGGAAGCATATAAAAGCAAGTGAAAACTATAATGGAATACAATTATGAAGATTTATGTTATTATTTTAATTTATATATAAATGTATGAACGTCATACATGTTGGGGTCCCTGGGGGTCAGAAGAGGGCATTAGATCCTCTGATGATCCACCATGTGAGTCCCAGATTTCCACCAGGGCTCTTAACCACTGCTCCATCTCTCCAGACACTTTTGAAAAAGGATACATTTTAAAGTCGTGATGTTGACAAAGACTTATGTGTCAGGGATATATAGATGTATCAAATGGAATGGACAAGAATTAAAAGAAAGCACTAAGGATTAAGTTGTGACCTTTTGCAAAAACTCTGGAAAATGATGTTATCAGATATCTAAGAACAGATGTGTGTATTCATTACAACCTACAAATTTCTGAATATCTGGAGAAATTGTTTCCATGAAAAGACAAGAAAAATCAGCAAGATAATGAAAAGGGGAAGAAAAAAGAGAAATCCTAGTATGTTTGTAGATTTAATAGATAAATACATGTTTTGCTCTTTGAATAGTAGTATGCACATATTACAAAAGTAAAAATAACCTTATGTTCATTTGTGGAATAATTTTAATTATTACGTTAATAGAAATGTGTAAATCATAGAAAAATAAGTAATGCTACTTCAAAAATTGTTCAGAAAAGTAAATGAAAAATATATTATTTAAAGATACATACATATATTTAAAAATATAACATTAGAGCAAGAAAGTGATAAACAGGAACTTCAAGAAAATTGTTAGGAACATCAGTAATGTTCAATTTTTAAGCTACTTGGTGATTATTCTCATATAAATAATTAAAGAATTTATTTTAATAACATATAACATTGTGACTCCTGGGATAAATTGTTTACATGAAATGTTTTATCATTTATAGACAGAAAGTAATAAAGTATATCTCAATTGAATAGCCCAAAATTTGCCTTTATATTTACCATGTATATATTTTTCCAGAGTCAGTGTCAGTATTCTCACTAATGCAGAAGTGGAGCATCTTAGTGGTACCTCACATGCCGTGATCAAGGTTTAAAGTCTAAGACAGAAGACAATGTATATGAAACATCTCCAAAAGTACCTTGACATTCCACACCTTTTGCCAACTGGCAGGACTGGAAAGGAAGAACTTACACATGTAAGAGTAATTGAATCGACGGGCAGAAAGCTGGCATTAAAGACATTTCTGGTTTAAGAAATTTGAGCCAACTTTTTGCTCATTTGTTTTTCTACCAGCCTTTCTGTCCTTGGGATAAAACACACTAGGCCCAAATCACGTAGAGAAGGGAAGGTTATACTTCAGCAGACAGGCTACGCCATCATTAAGGGATGCCAGTTTGCTGTCTCAGTTGCAGGCTTGTTATGTTTACAGGATTTCTGATACAGTCCAGGATCACTCACCCAGAGATGATGATGTATAAAGTAGGCTGGGCCTTTCTACATCAATGAACAATCAAGACATTCCCCCACCAGCCCCCTGCAATAGTCATGCTTACAAGCTAATCTTATCTAGGAAATTTCTCAGTCAAGGCTTTTCTCTCATATAAGGTTAGGCTATGTCAAGTTGATAGTTAAAGGTAACTAGAACAGAAAACAACTTTCATTCCATTTTATTTATTTACTTAGGTATTTCCTCGTTCACTGCCTGATCTCATTCCCCTCCTCTTCTTCCGGTTCTGCAGCCTCATGCCCTCCTGCTATTCCCCTTTCTCCTCCTTCTCTGAGAAGGGGAGGTCCCCAAGGAGCATCAACCCATCCTGGTACACCTAGTGGCAGCATGAAGAAGGGCTCTCGTGCCCACTGAGGCCAGATAAGGCAGCCCAGGTAGGGGAAAGGGATCCAGTGGCAGGCAGCAGAGTCAGAGACAGCCTCTACTCCCATTGTTAGGGGACCCACACATTAACCATGCTGCACACACGGATACATATGTGTAGGGGGTTTAAGCCCAGCCCATGCATGCTCTTTGGTTTCAGGTCAGTCTCAGTGAGCTGCCGTAGGACCAGCTTAGTTGAAGCTCTGCCTCCTTTGGTGTCCTTGACCATTCCAGCACCTTCTATTCTTCCTCACACTCTTCCAAATAACTCCTGAATCTCATCCTATTCATTGGCTGTGGGTCTCTGTATCTACTTGCATCAGGTGCTGGATGAAGCCCATCAGAAGACAGGCACGCTAGGCTCCTGTCTGCAAGCATAGCAGAGTATTATCAGTTGTGACAGGAACTGACTCTCTCCCATGGGGTAGGTCTCAAGTTGGGCCAGACATTCATTCCCTCAAACTCTGCCCTGAACTTACTCCTAGGCTTTGGTGGTAGGCAACGCACATTTTGGGAAGGGTTACTGGTTGGTTGGTGTCCCCCTCCACAAGTGGGAGCCACACTTGGCTACAGGAGGTGTTTCCCTCCCCAGCCCCTCTCTCCTTTTCTCTCTCTCTCCCACCAACATGTGTGTGTCTTTCTGTCTCTGTCTCCCAATTCATGTAAAGAATCTGAGAATATTTAACATTGCATATTTCATGTTTTAGCCAATCGATGGGAACCACTGTCCAAAAATAAAATCAGTGTGATAAAGCCTAAAGTAAAATGGCTTCTTAGGTTGGGATTTTTATGTTAATGAATCAATACATAGTTTAAGGATTTTGCAGGTGTGTCAGCCTTTCATTACACAGGAAGCAGAAAACTTTAAAGCTCCAGTCATGAAAGTCTAATCACACAAATACCTTCTCTATTTTCCATCTCCCTCCTCCTCGCCCCCCAAAAGAAATTCTTCCTGTCTACTACACTTGGAGGCAATGCAAATATATTTAAGGGAGTACATAAAACTATTAAAAATGTATTGTTGGGTAGCTTTTACATTTTCTATGATTAAAATTTAACTAACGCAGCTTTCATTAAATATTCTATTTTTTCTGTCCTCTTCTCTATTGCACATCACCGCTACCCTTCTCCCTTCCAGTGACTTTTAAACAATCACCCAGCTGGTGTCTGAAGAGACTTTATTCTATGGCTTTGAATAATCTCCCTTGTTATTTAACTTTGTCCAGAAGAGGCTCATAAAGCAATGCACTTCTGGGATTATACCTTTTTAAAAAGTTATTTGCGAATACAATTTCAGAGAAAGCAGAGTGGTGATTTTTCACTTTACAAAGAATATGCTTAGATACAGATATTCTCCTATAGAAGTGAAAATGTTAATTCGTTACCAGACAATCTGTCGGTTTAGAAATCCAGCACCACCTGTACATTTATGGGAAATTTTACCCATCAAGCCAAATTCCCAGCCATCATTTTAATTTCTAGAAACGGAGATTGCTAAAATCTAGAAGAGACAGCTTTTTTTAAATACACATGTTTTCTTTTCCTACATACAAACCAGAACACTGTCACTTGAACTTATCCCCTTTATGTAATTTTGCCAATGGCAGTATCTACAATTACAAAGAATTCTATTTTTAAACTCTCTTTCCCAAAAGATATGCATTTTGCTGGTTTTCTGATTAATGGTAGCATTTCCTATAATTTCCTTTCAATTTTCAATATATATTCCTCTTGTGTGGATCAATATGCATTGAGCTTGCTATGTACTATGCTTTTGTTGGCTGTATTTTAGATTTTTCATTACAAAACATTACAGAATTTTTTTTTACCAATTTTAGTACCGAGTTCAGCATTTGTCAGCAGGGTTTACTGTTTTACTTCAAGGAACTTACTGTCTTGTGACCATATAAATTTACTTCCATCTCCCACAAAATGTTTGACAAACCTGTTCTTCAGAAGTTCATTCTGGCAAACAGAATTCCCAGTAGGAAATACTCAATAGAATTATATATAGCACTCTGTATTTTTCACAGCCTTGTGGCCATCACCGCTGACGGTGTCCTGGATAATCCCAGGGGCTAGAAAATGTAAAAGAGTGAGTGAAACAATTGGTAAGCACATAGCTTCAGACAGCATGAAAGTCTCAATTACTCAATAAACTTAATATGTTATATAATGCCCTCTTCCTCCTCTGAGCACTATGCCTTATAAGCTGCAATGTGTTTTTACACCTGCAGAGCTGATGTTACAGTTGGTCATTGTCAATTGGAGCCTGCTAGTGTACAAAGTCAAGAGGCCTCTCCAGAATTGAACATGCGACTTTAGTTTCACAAAGCACTCTACTTTAGTGCCATTGAAATTACATTAGGGAAATCATGTGGAGTTTGGGGCTAGCTGTGTTGTGTTCATTACAATTGAAAGAAAGAATCTGAAGGTAATTTCCATAAGAATTTAAATATTGTATAGTCTAATATTATGCAGCCCTCAAGCTTAAAATCTATTTTATGTGTATGAATCTTAAGAGAAAATGATCAAAGGATAGCCTCTATGCACACTGAAGAAGCACCATAATAAAATCCATGAATAAAATTCAAAGACAATTTCTGTTTTGAAAGTCAAAAGCACTTAGGTTTTGTGATGTTCTATGAATCAATAAGTGATAGGATAATAGGATGTTGACTTAGCCTGAGGACATACTACAAAAATGCAGCATAAAAGTGAAAATATAACTTTAGATATTAATAAATTTTAATTTACTCTTTTGTTCTAATAGTCAAGAAGTCCATATGCAATTAAAATATGCATATATTTTTGGAGAAATACTTACATTAAATGGGTTATAATGTTAAAAATTCAATTAAGCTATCAACAAGTTAATTAGCAAATTAGACCGTGCCTGTTGTGCAGGCTAGCGTTTAAGATATATTCTTCAACTTGCTATGATATGTATATCAAATAGACTACCTTCAGCATATTTTAGTGCTTAACAAAACAAAATCAATTTATTCCCAATTTTACTCTGATATAGACATTAACAAAACTACATTGGTCCACATGAAGGTAAAGACCAGATGCTGAGAGCTTTAGCAATTCTTTCTGGTTTATTAAAATGATACTAAAATTTTAACGCACTTCTCTATTTTGTAGCTAAATACATAAAACCCATATTTTTCTTTTATATCTATGCTCCATATTTATTTCCATTTCAAACCTTAAAGATAGAAATGAGACTTAAGCGTATACTATTTTAAATACTTACTACTTAATATTTTACCAGCAATCTGTGAACACTGGAAAATTACTATCCCTGAAAAAGAGAATTATACTGTTTGGGGTAAGGTTTTATGGAAGTCTGCAAAATATATCTAACTTATTCTCTGACTGCACATATTATTAAACAGTTTATAATAAAATTGGGCATTGTTCTGATCGTTAGAGTGGATGTGAACAAAGGTTATGAAGATTCCTTCCAGGATAAGTAATTTTGCATATAAGCTCACCATAGAAACTGATATTCAGAAGAAAAATATTTCTAAATCTTAGTTGTAAATTCCTGTTTTAAGTGCACAATGAGAGCTCAACATAAAACGTTTTAGACATAGTTAACTTAAAAAGCAGAGAAGCAAGCCAAAGGCCCGCTACTGCTGCCTTCGCTCGTGGCAGTGAGAAGGACTCCAAGGGCAAAGCTTTGCATTACATCCGGAGTCACACTCTTCAGCCTTGGCAAAGGCGTGGGGCACGGGAGGAAGCAGGTAACTTGGAGGAGCTTGTGGGAGAAGACCACTTACGGGCAACATCTACTATCTTCTAGATGTCAGTTTTAGTGGAGAAATCCTGCCGATGAGTTGTTCTGACAGGCGGAATGTTTAGCTATTTCTCCTTGGGGTGCCCTGTCCAGCGAGCGCTTGGGCTCATGACTAGCTCTCATCACAGGATGCTTTGGGTTTTTGCATTAACAATGGGAACATGCAGTAGATTTGACAAAATGGAACTTTGTCTCCGTATGGTTTTTGTTTTTTCTGTAGTCTGAGTTTCCTTAAGGACAGAGCCACAAAGAAGGACTTAGAAAGCAAAGGAACATGATCCCAGGAAGTTGCTGGCAAGGGGCATTTAAAAGGAAAGCGTTGCTCTTCGGGCTTCAACACTGATCTTGTAGAAAGGACCCTGTAGGTTTCGAAATGTCTGCCAGAACTAGCAGCAAAGGAGACAACAGAGGAGAATATTTGTCCAGTAGCGTGTGTCCCCTACATGCCAAGAATAGCACCACATGGACTGACATTGTGCTGCTTTTTATCAAGTCAGGAGTTCCCATAGGGCCCCTTTAAATCTTCCAAGTTGGATCCTCAGGACTTCCAGGAAAGCTAGACAAAGTCTGCTCCTGAGAGGAGACCATCATTAGCTCACTTTGTCAAAAACATAGACATACACATCTGAGTCTTTCCACAACGTCAGATTTTAGGGACTAATAAGGAACTCAAAAACCTATGTTGTATTGTTAGCTGCAATTTAATGAGAATCAAAATTTCCCTTGATTCCCTGTCAAGTCCAGCCAGGGACATTATTGGAAACCATGTTACTTTATTAGAATCTAACTGTAAATATTAAATATTAATTCTTAAATCACATATTACATATCAAAGAGAAAATGCTCTATCTGTACATGTATGCATATATAAGTGTGTGTGTGTGTGTGTGTGTGTGTGTGTGTGTGTGTGTGTGTGATGTGTGCAGATAACAAAATGACTACAAAAGAGTCAAAGATACTGTAGTAGAATCTAAGGAACTGAAAAAGGTCTTGCTGGAGGCAGAAGCTCTTGAAGGCGATAGAGATCCTGTGAGGGAGAAGTTGGGACAATAAGCCTTGCTAGGGAGTGGTGTGCTGGAGACGCAGCTGCACAGCCAAGCCACAGTGCCAAAGGTTTGAGCAAAGTCATCAGTGCGCGTCAAACTGAAAAAATAAGGTATGAGGTCATGGAGGACAGCCAAATCCCGAGGATAAACAAGTTATCTGAGTAGTGTATGTCAGCGAGAGAGACAGAGCTGAGATGAAACCCCTGAGACTTCTGGGGATCTCTGCCTATTGGTTCCTTGATACATGTACAATACCTCATAAAAGCTTTGTGGGGACCAGTGTTCGTGTGATGATGCTGTGGCTCCCTCCCCAGTCTGGTATATTCAGTAAGTTGTTAGGCACAATTTTCCTGATATTTTAATATATCCATGAATTCATTTGATCTCAGTCTTCTCTGATAAATTTGTAGTGTGGTGCCCTTATTACTTTGGAGGGTAAAATATGTATCAGTCTGTGCCTTGTTCTTGGTCCTAATGTATGTACATAAAGTACACTGTCATCCAGCCTCTGTACTCGTACTCCAAGTGGGGTCAAATGCTGCTTGTAAAACAATTTCCTGGGCAAAACAGGTCATGAAAAACATGTTTCACAGTGCTGAGTAGCTTAGAACAGGGGAAAGCCTGATCTTGTCAGATACACTCAAGTTATATCTGTGAAAGCATGAACACATATTTAAGAGACAGGTCAATACAACAAGAAATGTAGAAAGACATGTAGCCAAGGGAATTTGATGCCTAGAATCATCCTGATATATTGCCATACATGAACTACTTCACTGACACTAACATACTAGGAATAACAATGGAAGGAAAGCAAAAGGGTAGAGGTTACAGGACTGCTTTCTGAATACAATTTAACGTGCCACCAACTCATAAATGTTTCACTCTACATATGGTAGATTGTACCTAGATCCTAAATGTTCAATATATGCAATGTGTATGCCTTTAAACTTCAAACAAAGTTAAATATCCACCCAAAATATCCTTATTAAATATAATTATTAAACAAATTATTCTGTATAAATTAGTGGCCTGGTTAACTGAAAAATGACGCATATGTGAATGAGTTGGATGTTGCATTTTTCCTGCCTGCTGTGATTGAAAGAACAATCAACTGGTTTTTGGAAGCCATACTACTGAAATTTAGTCTTTTTATCCCATTATTGTATAACTTGGGAGAAGTCTCTTGTTTCTGACATTTATACATATAACTCAACTAAGAAAAACTTGCAGGAGATTGATTCTGGCTTAATATAGGACCAATTGAGATAATGTATTGGAAGATAATGCCCCCCTTGCTCACCTAACTTAATTTCTACTCTAGTTTCATTTCTGTTGTTGTGATGAAATAACAACCAAAAGCAAAATGGGAAGAGTGGTTTATTCCACCACTAAAGGAAGTCAACATGGGAATTTGAAGGCAGGGTGATTTTTCATTCCATAGAATATTTCCTTTGACCAAGGAATGTGCTTTGCAGTCACTGAAGTATAGTAGGAAAAATTAGGTGCTATGTCTTCACAAACTTATACATAGCTAGTTTTCTTATACAGTTCAGAACTACCTGCCTAAGGGTGGATTGCCCACTGTGTATTGGTCCCTCCTACATCAGTTAATACTCAAGACATTTCATGTGGTCCAAGATAGTTCAGCCTGTAAAGCATCAAGAGAATGAATGCCTCACAGATACACCCTCAGGCCAAACTAATCTAGGCAGCTGCACAATTTTGAGATTCTCCTCCTAAGTAACTAACTAGACAGTACCAAGTTGACAAGGGTAGAGAGATAGTTCTCTGCAGTTCTACTCGTAAGTCACTGTAGAGTGACTTACAAACTCATTGGATAGTCTAAGACTAAGTAACCAGACTTCTGTGTCTCTTCAATGCTGTTTCCTCTGACAACTGTACCACCCACATGCCTGGAATTTTCATCCATGTTGCTCAGTCCAAATCAGCTTGGGTTTGTACACTTCACACAGTCCTTTGGTTCTGCAAGTGAGCTTCTCAATGTAGATCATGTATGGCATTCATGCAATGGGTCTGATGGCACTGATTATTCTTTTCCAAAAGTGGAATCTCCCACTATATTCTTCTACTCTAGCTCTTTACTAAAGCTACACCATATTTAATCTAGTGTCCTTTTATATTTTTCTCTCTTTACATTTTTTCATAAAGTATAAAAATCAAATAAAATACAGTGAAATAAAATATAGTAAGATAAAACAAAATAAATGAACAAAAAATCAGAATTGGATAAAACAAAGAGAAGGACACAAGAGAAAGTACAAAAACAGCAACACCGCTGGGTGTGGTGGTGCGTACTTTTAATCCAAGCACTCTGGAGGCAGAGGCAGGCAGATCACTGTGAGTTCAAGGCCAGCCTAATCTACAAAAAGAGTTCAGGACAGCCAGGGCTCTGTGTAACAGAGAAACCCTGTCTCAAAAACAAAACAAAACAAAACAAAACAAACAAAAAAACCACACACTCACACATACAAAACAAAAGTAAAAAAACAAAAAGGAAAGAAAGAAAGAAAGAGAAACAACGACACAGTTGTTCACACACTCGTAAGCAAACAAACATACACATAAACTCAGAGCAGTAATATATTCTCCAAGAACTTGGAACAGACGTGTGCTGGCCCGGTATGTTCTGCCTCAGTCTCTGTGACTTCATATGAGCTTTGTTCATATTGATTTAGTTAGTAGTCCTTTGTTTTGTTGGTAAACCCCTTCTGTTTTTTATACTCTTTCTTCCTCCTTGTTTCACAGAGTTCCCTGATCCCTGTAGGGAAAGCTTTCATGGAAAAATCCCATTCTTGGCTAAGTGTTTGAAGGTCTTTCTCTGTGTAGTGTCTGGCTGTGGGTTTCTGCATTCATTCCCATAAGCTACAGGAGAAAGCTTTGATGATGTCTGAGCAAGGCCCTGAGTACAACAGAATGTCATGAGAAATCTCATTATTGCTAAAAAAAAAAAAAAAAAAAAAAAAAAGAACAGTAATATGTGGCTTTCCAGTAGGTTTCTGGGCTATGTACTCTCTGGTCCTTGGTCACCAAAGGAGTGTCAAGTATTAGCTCCATCTTGTGGGGTAGGTATTCGGTCAAATCAGATATTGGTTAGATACTACCACAAGCTTTGTGTCGTCATTGCATAAGCACCATTGTAAGTCACAATGTTTGTGGCTAAGTTGGTCTTTCTGTTTCTCTTTTGGTAGTGTATAGGGTGCCTTCCTATACCAAAGCACAAGGGAATAAAGGCTATCTGTAGGTACAAGCTGGACTTCTCCATGCTAAATGAGTAGTGAATGGATAAGAAGCACTTAAGGAAATGCTCAGCATTCTTAGTCATCGAGAAAATGCAAACTAAAATGCCATCTTACTTCCATTTGTCCAGGCCCACTGGACAATCAACTGAGACCCTTGGACCCCTAGGGAGAGAATGGGGGACAAGAGATGCAAAGAACGGACAGCAAGTCAAGGAGTCTGATCAAACTAACAAAATTTTATTTTCTCAGGCTGCTTATATACTTTAAAGGCAGGATGTAGGGAGGAGGGTGAGGAGGTGAGAAGCAATTGATCTTGGCTGCAGCTGTGCAGGATATCAATTATATCAATTAAGGCCAAGGGGAGAGGGGTAGGGGAATTGAGGTCACAGCTAGCCACATTTTGAGAAACCACGTCAGGAACCTGGTTGACTGAGAGAGCCAGGCCAGGTGGGTGTCTAGGCGACCGTGACCATAGATCCATATGTGGTTCATGAGAAGCCGAGAACAATAAGGTTCCAGGGTGATTGTGGAGAAGTCTTTGTGAAGAAGGAGGAAGTGAAGGAAGAAGGCCTGAGAGGATCTATATTTGTGGAGCCAAAGCAGTTTGAGCTGAGCAGAAATACAAAGCTGCCCCTGGCACCATCAGAATGGCTAAGATGGAAAACTCAAGTGACGGCACATGCAAGCAAGGATCAGGAGCAAGGGGAACACTCTTCGGTTGCTGCTGTAAGTGCAAACTTGTGCAATCACTTTGAAAATCAATTTGGAAGTTTCTCAGAAAATTGCGAATGGATCTACTTCAAGATCCACTTGGGCATATACCCAAAATAAGCTCCACCATACCACAAGGACACTTAAATTATGTTCATAGCAGCTTTATTCATAATATTCAGAATCTAGAACCAACCTAGGTATCCCTCAACTAAAGAATAAATAAAGAAAATGTGGTAAGAGTCCTCTCTCTGTTGGGTCCATGTGAGGCACAGCCAGAAGAGATGAGCTGACTGTTATCTCTGTGCCCCATCACCCACATTCCCAAGGAGACTTGTAGGGCCCCAGGACATCCAGTTTAGATATCCCTACCCCACCCTGCCAGTCCCCTGCCTGCTGGACCCACCTGAAGTACAGCCAGCAGAGGTGAGCTGCATGCTGTCCTCTGAGCCTCACTGCCTGCATTCCTCAGGTGACCTGCAGGGCTCCCAAAACATCCGGCTTATACCCCTCCCCTCCAATGCTCAACCATCTGGACCTCTAAAGGCACAGCTTGCAGAGATAAGCTGTGCTCTGTTCCCTAAGCTCCATTGTTAGTACTACAGTTCTTCCCCTAGTCCCCAGGAAGCACAGGAACATTCAAGCCCACCTGGTGTGCATTCAGCAGAGACAGACAGCAGGGGATTCACTCAGCCCCATTGTCTAGCTCAAGGTTCTGCCTGCCTCCTGAACATCATGAACATCCAGCCAAAACCAGAGACAACCAGATTTCTAAAGGCCAGCATAAGAACACCATCAACAAGAGCGAGGGCTGTGTGGCACCACCACAGCCCAGCTATAGTATTACAGCAAGCCCTGCACATCCTAACACAGCCCAAGCACAAGAAGATGACTTTAAATCCAAACTTATAAAGATGATAGAGGCCTTTAAAGAGGAAATTAATAAACCTCTTAAAGAAATATAGAAAAATATAATCAAAGAGGTGAAGGAAATGAATAAAACTGCTTAAGACCTGAAAAAGGAAATAGAGGCAATAAAGGAAGGACAAATTATGGGAATCCTAGAGGTATAAAACCTAGAAAAGAGAACAGGAGCTACAAACCCAAGCATCACCAACAGAATACAAGAGATGGAAGAGAGGGGCTCGGGCACAGAAGATACAATTGAAGAAATTTATAGTTCAGTCAAAGATAACACTAAATACAAAATGTACCTGATACAACACATCCAAAAAATATGCAACACTGTGAAAAGACCAAGCCAAAGAATAACAGGGAAAGAAGACAAGAATCCCAGCTCCAAGGCCCAGAAACATATTTTCACCAAAATTGTAAGAGAAAACTTCCCCATCCTAAAGCAAGAGATGCCTATAAAACATAAAAGAAGCATATAGAACAACAAATAAATTTGATCAGAAAAGAAAATACCCTGCCACATGATAATCAAACCCCTAAGGGTCCAGAACAAAGAAAGAATATTAAAAGCAGCAAGGGAAAAGGGCCAAGTAACATATAAAGCCAGACTTATTAGAAAACTGCTTCTCTGAGAAAATCAACAAGATAGACAAGTCCTTAGCCAAACTAACTAAAAGGCTGAGAGACAGTATCCAAATTAGCAAAATCAGAAATGAAAAGCGGGAAATAATGACAGACACTGAAGAAATCCAAAGAATCATTAGGTCTTACTTCAAAAACCTGCACTTCACAAAATTGGAAAATCTATATGAAATGGATGATTTTCTTGATAGATACCACTTACCAACTTTATTTTCTTGTGGTGGTTTTGAGATGAAGTTTCTCTGTGTAGCCCTGGCTGTCCTGGACTCAGCTGTGTAGGCCAGGCTGGCCTCACACTCACAGTAATCTGCCTGCTTAGGCTTCCCTGAGTGCTGGGGAATCAAAGTCATGCACCACCACATCTGCTTCCACTTACCATCTTTAAATCAAAGTAAGGTAAACAATTTAAATAGACCTATAACAACAAAATAACTGGAATCAAAAACCACTATTCATTGATATCTCTCAACATCAATGGGTCATTTAAAAGCACACACACACACACACACACACACACACACACACACACACAGAGAGAGAGAGAGAGAGAGAGAGAGAGAGAGAGAGAGAGAGAGAGAGAGAGACAGAGACAGAGACAGAGACAGAGACAGAGAGACAGAGACAGAGAGACAGAGAGAGAGAGAGAGAGAGAGAGACAGAGACAGAGACAGAGACAGAGACAGAGACAGACAGAGAGAGAGAGAGAGGGAGAGAGAGAGAGAGAGAGAGACAGAGACAGAGACAGACAGAGAGAGAGATTGGAAAAATATTCCAAGTAAATGAACCTAAAAAAATAAAAAGCTAGTAAGACCATTTTAATATTTGACAAAGAAAGACTTCAAACAAAAACTAGTCAAAATAGATAAGGAAGGCTATTTTCTGAACATCAAGGGAAAACTCACAAAAAGGACGTTGAATTTCTGTACAGAACATTGGGCACTTTATCAAAGAAACACCACTACAGGTTCAGTCATGTATTGATCCTCACACACTGATAGTGGGAGTCTTCAGTGTCTACCTCTGGCCCATAGACAGATCATTCATTTCGACAAAAATTAAACTGAGACATGCTGGAACTAACTGATGTTGTAAACAAACTAGACCTAACAGGTACTTACTGAATTACAAAACCAAAACATAAAAGCCTTCATCTCAGCACCTTATGCTACTTTCTCCAAAACTGACAGATTCCGTTGTGTATCAACAACATGAACAACACAAAGTCCTGTTAGGTTTGACTGACGCTTTCAGTGTGCCTTCTGGGCGTCATGGAACGTCCTCAAGGAGGAAAGAGAAATGTTGTAGTTAAATTACAATCTCCGAGATCCAAGATGGTGGCGAGCAGTGTGGACTGTGTTTGAAAGCTCCAGCGAACAATTCAGGGAATTGCACAGATTTCTGAGCCAGGAACACCAAGGTCCCCGCACCACGGCAGCAGAAGTGCTCCACGGTTCGGAGGGACCAAGGTGCGGAGGACCTGCCTGCCCCTGCACACGGGAGGAGTGAGGACTTTCTCAGATCAGAGAGGTGGCGGTGGGGACAGCAGTGCCATCAGCGGCTCCAGCAGCGCCAGTGGCCCCAGCGGCGCCAGCGGCGGTGGCTGAGGTTTGCAGCTCAGAGCCTTCCAGTGGAGGCGATTAGTGTGGTGGACGGTGGGAGTTGCTGCGGGAGAGGGGACTCTGGACAGGATTTGGGTCGCGTGGTGCCTTGAGACCCAGGCTGGACTCAGCGGATGGTTTGGCCCAGAGTCCTGGGTTTGCTCAGTGAGCTGTGCTGTGGAGAGGCTGGCTCGGCTCGGCGGGCAATTCTGCCCGAGGCACAGCTCCCCTGCTGTGACACAGGCTAGGTGGAGTGCCGCTTCTACCCTGGACTCCGGCTCAGCGCAGATGCAGTTTTCCTGCTGTGACGCGAGCGGGGCGGAGCGCTCAGTTATACTCTGGGTGCTTGCTCAGCGCAGACGCAGTTTTCCTGCTGTGACGCGAGCGGGGCGGAGCGCTCAGTTATACTCTGGGTGCTTGCTCAGCGCAGATGCAGTTTTCCTGCTGTGACGCGAGCGGGGCGGAGCGCTCAGTTATACTCTGGGTGCTTGCCCAGCGCAGCCTTGGTTTTCCTGCTGCTACGCAAGTTGGGTGGAGCGCTCGCTTCTACCCTGGGTGCTTGCTCAGTGCGGTCTCAGTTTCCCTGCTGTGACCCAAGCCTGGCGAAGCGCTCACTTCTACCCTAGGTGCTTGCTCAGCGCTGCCGCAGTTTTCCTGCTGTGACGCGGGCTGGGCGAGTGCTCAGTTATACCCTGGGTGCTTGCTCAGCACAGCCTTGGTTTTCCTGCTGTGACACAAGCTGGGCAGAGCGCTCACTTCCACCAGGTGCTTGCTCAGTGCAGTCGCAGTTCTCCTGCTGTGGCAGACGGTTCAGGCCCTGAGAAACTAGCTGAGCTCGACGCGTGGCTCGGGCCCAATATCCCGGGCTGGACTTGGCAGGGGACCCAAAAGGTTGTGGATACCTTGGCCTGACCCAACGATCATTCAGAGACCCAGAACGATTGCAGGACCCACAGCAAAGGGGAGCTGAGGATCACTGGTGGTGAGAGCCCAAAACTACATGGATAACCTCCTGCCATCCATACCAGTGAAGTATCAGGGCTTCAAGCCTACGGAAATCATGAGAAAACAAGTGAATCTATCATCAGACTCCCTCCACTCAACTCTGGAAGTTACCCAACAAAAATAGAGACAGCAAGATGTCTAAGGGACAGCGTAAAAGCATTCGCAAAAAATCCCAAAACAACATGACGTCTCCAGTTCCCAGCTATCCCAAAGAAAACAACCCGGAGAACTCACATACAATGGAAACACAAGAAAATGACCTCAGATCCTTGGTAATGAGGATGTTAATGGAGGAAACAAATAAAATTCGAAATCAGATGCAGGAAGAAGCAGCGAAGCAGGTGCGAGACATAAAAGAAGCACATAGAGTGGAACTGGAAAATTTTCAGGAAAATATAAACAACCAGATGAAAGAAATTAAAAAATCTGTTCAAGATATGAAAATGAAAATGGATTCAATGATAAACACACAGACAGAAGAAAAACGAGAACGTGAGGCCTCAGAGAAGAAGGCGAATGACACAGTGCTGAGCTTTTCTAACAGAATCCAAGAGATGGAAGAATGAATCTCAAGTCTAGAAGATACAATAATAGATCTTGAAGCAACCAATAAAGAAAATGCCAAATCTGGAAAACTCCTGACACAAAACATCCAAGAAATTAAGGACACCATGAAAAGAAGAAATCTGAGGATAATAGGCATTGAAGAAAGAGAAGATATCAGACTCCAAGGCCCAGAAACTCTTCTCAGCAAAATCATAGAAGAAAATTTCCCCAATCTAAAGAAAGAGATGCCTATAAACATACAAGAGGCATACAGAACACCAAATAAAATTGACCAGAAAAGAAAAACTGCCCGTCACATAATAATCAAAACACAAAACATACAGAACAAAGAAAAAATATTAAAAGCTGCAAGGGAAAAGGGCCAAATAACATTTAATGGCAAACCTATCAGAATTACACCCGACTTCTCAGCAGAGACCATCAAAGCCAGAAGGGCCTGGACAGGATCCTGCAAACCCTAAGAGACCACAGATGCCAGGCCAGACTACATTACCCAGCAAAACTATCAATAAACATTGATGAAGAAAACAAAATATTCCATGACAAAACCAAATTCAAACAGTACCTATCCACAAATCCAGCTTTACAGAAGGTACTAGAAGGAAAACTCCATCCCAAAGGGTCAAGCTACAATAAAACTACTCAGGAAATAGATAACTATACCATGGCAAAAACACAACTACACAAACTGGAACCAACATCAAAATTAAGACTCTTAATAGAACTGGTCGTTAATATCTCTCAACATCAATGGTCTCAATTCTCCAATAAAAAGACACAGACTAACTGAATGGGTGCATAAACAGGATCCAACATTCTTCTGCATTCAAGAAACACGTCTCACCCATAATGATAGGCATTACCTCAGGATAAAAGGTTGGAAAAAAATATTCCAAGCAAATGGACACAAGAAGCAAGCAGGCGTAGCCATTTTAATATCGAACAAAATAGATTTTCAACCAAGATTAATCAAAAGGGATGAGGATGGACACTTCTTACTCATCAAAGGTAAAGTCAACCAAGATGACATCACAATTCTGAACATCTATGCTCCCAATACAAGGGCACCCACATTTGTAAAAGATCTGCTAAAAAGGCTTAAACCACACATCGATCCCCACACAATAATAGTGGGAGACTTCAACACCGCACTCTCACTGAAGGACAAGTCATCTAAACAGAAACTAAGCTGAGAAATAACATCATTAACCAATGCCATGGGTCAAATGGATCTAACAGATATCTATAGAACCTTTCACCCAAACAAGAAAGAATATACCTTCTTCTCTGCACCCCATGGAACCTTCTCCAAAATTGATCACATTGTAGTTCACAAAGAAAGCCTCAACAGATACAAGAGGATTGAAATAATACCTTGTATCCTATCAGATCATCATGGGCTTAGGCTGCAATTCAACAACAACAGAAATAACAAAAAGCCTACACGTATGTGGAAACTAAACAACTCTCTGCTAAATGACACCTGGGTCAGGGAAGAAATAAAGAAAGAAATCAAGGAGTTTCTGAAATTCAATGAAAATGAAGGAACAACATACCCAAATTTGTGGGATACATTGAAAGCAGTGCTAAGAGGAAAATTCATAGCACTAAGTGCCTTTAAAAAGAAATTGGAAGCATCGCACATAAACACCTTAACGACACAACTGGAAGCCCTAGAAAAAAAAGAAGCAGAAACACCCAAAAGGAGTAGACGTCTGGAAATAATCAAACTCAGGGGTGAAATTAACAAATTAGAAACTAAGAAAACAGTCCAAAGAATCAACAAAACCAAGAGCTGGTTCTTTGAGAAAGTAAACAAGATAGAAAGACCATTAGCCAAACTAACTAAAAGGCAGAGAGACAGTATTGAAATCAACAAAATCAGAAATGAAAAGGGAGACATAACAACAGACACCGAAGAAATACAAAGAATCCTAAGATCCTACTTTGAAGGCATATATGCCACAAAATTTGAAAATCTAAGGAAAATGGACGATTTTCTTGACCAATTTCACTTGCCAAAGTTGAGTGAAGAACAGATAAACAAGCTAAATAGTCCCATTTCCCCTACAGAAATTGAAGTAATCATTGATAGTCTCCCAACCAAAAAAAGCCCAGGGCCAGATGGCTTCAGTGCAGAATTCTACCAGACCTTCAAGGGTGAGCTAATACCGATACTCTTCAAGCTACTCCAAAAGATAGAAAGGGATGGAACATTACCAAACTCATTCTATGAGGCCATAGTCTCATTGATACCTAAACCTCACAAAGACTCAACAAAGAAAGAGAATTTCAGACCAATTTCTCTGATGAACATCGATGCAAAAATACTAAATAAAATACTTGCAAAACGAATACAAGAGCACATCAGAGATATCATTCATCATGACCAAGTAGGCTTCATTCCAGGCATGCAGGGATGGTTTAATATACGGAAATCCATCAATGTAATCCACCACATAAACAACCTGAAAATAAAAAACCACATGATCATCTCTTTGGATGCAGAGAAGGCATTTGATAAAATCCAACACCCATTCATGTTTAAAGTTTTAGAGAGATCGGGAATACAAGGCACTTTCCTCAACATAATAAAGGCTATATATAGGAAGCCAATAGCCAAAATCAAAGTAAATGGTGAGATACTTAAGGAAATTCCTCTAAAATCAGGAACAAGGCAAGGCTGCCCACTCTCTCCATATCTCTTCAATATAGTACTCGAAGTTCTAGCCAGAGCAATAAGACAACATAAGGAGATCAAGGGTATTCAAATGGGAAAGGAGGAAGTCAAATTATCCCTATTTGCAGATGATATGATAGTCTACATAAGTGACCCTCAAAATTCCACCAGAGAACTCCTACAGTTGATAAACACCTTCAGCAAATTGGCTGGATACAAAATTAACTCAAAAAAGTCTGTAGCCTTCCTATACACAAATGATAAGCTTGCAGAGGAAGAAATTAGGAAAACTACACCCTTCACATTAGCCACAAGCAATATAAAGTACTTAGGAGTTACTCTTACTAAGCAAGTGAAGGACCTGTTTGAAAAAAATTTCAAAACCCTAAAGAAAGACATTGAAGATGACATGAGAAGATGGAAGGATCTACCTTGCTCATGGATAGGGAGAATTAACATAATAAAAATGGCCATCCTACCAAAAGCAATCTACAGATTCAATGCAATCCCTATCAAAATATCTACACAAAATTTTAAAGACATTGAAAGTTCAATTCTGAAGTTCATATGGAAAAACAAAAAACCCAGAATAGCTAAAACAACCTTGTACAATAAAAGGTGCTCCGGAGGAGTCTCCATACCTGATCTCAAACTGTACTATAAAGCAATAGTAATTAAAACAGCATGGTACTGGCACAGCAACAGGCCGGTTGATCAGTGGAATCGAATCAAAGACCCAGATATGAATCCACACACATATGGTCATTTGATTTTTGACAAAGAAGCCAAATCTATTCGACGGAAAAGGGATAGCATCTTCAACAAATGGTGCTGGTCTAACTGGATGTCTATGTGTAAAAAAAATGCAACTGGACCCATATTTGTCACCTTGTACAAAACTCAAATCCAAGTGGATTAAAGACCTCAACATAAAACCAGAGACACTAAATCACTTAGAAGAAAAAATGGGAAAGAGCCTGGAACATATTGCCACAGGAGACAACTTCCTGAACAGAACACCAACAGCCCAGGCATTAATGTCAACAATTAATAAATGGGACCTTATTCTTCACCAACCATGGACAAAACGGGCAGTCATCATCAAACCCCTACCCAGATCTAGCCAAGGGACAGAACATTCTCCACAGCTAAGTGGAGACTGGGGACTGACTTTCACAGGATCTCTGGTGCCCCATATTTGGCCATGTCCCTTTGTGGGGGAGGCCCAATGGCACTCGGAAGAAGGATAGAGGACTACCAAGAAAAGACTTGATACCCTAGCACCATATTCAGGGGGAGGAGGTCCCCCACAGCCACAGTCATAGGGAAGGGGGATTGGGGTGAAAGTGGGAGGGAGGGAGGAATGGGAGGATGCATGGGATGGGATAGAAAATGAGATGTAATAGGAATTATTTTTAATTTTCAATAAAAATGTGTAAAAAATAAATAAATAAATAAATAAATAAATAAATAAATGGGACCTTATGAGGATGAGAAGCTTCTGTAAGGCAGGTGACATGGTAAAGAGAACAAAGCGACAGCCTACAGACAGGGAAAAGATCTTCACCAACCGCACATCTGACAAAGGTCTAATATCCAAAATATATAAAGAACTCAAGAAATTAAATACCACCAAACCAAATAACCCAATTGAGAAATGGGGCATGGAACTAAACAGAGAATTCTCAACAGAGGAATATCAAATGGCTGAGAAACACTTAAAGAAATGCTCAACCTCCTTAATCATCAGGGAAATGCAAATCAAAACAACGCTGAGATTCCATCTTACACCCATCAGGATGGCTAAGATCAAAAATTCAAGCGACACCACATGCTGGCGAGGATGTGGGGAGAGAGGAACACTCCTTCATTGGTGGTGGGAATGCAAACTAGTACAACCACTTTGGAAATCTATCTGGTGCTATCTCAGAAAAATGGGAATAGGGCTTCCTCAAGACCCAGCTATTCCACTCCTTGGAATATACCCAGAAGATGCTCCAGCACACAGCAAGAAAATTTGCTCAACCATGTTCATAGCAGCCTTATTCATAATAGCCAGAACATGGAAACAGCCTAAGTGTCCCTCAATAGAAGAATGGATAAAGAAACTGTGGTACATATACACTATGGAATACTATTCAGCTATTAAAAACAAGGAATTCCCGAAATTTGTGGATAAATGGATTGAGCTAGAAATGATCATAATGAGTGAGTTAACCCAGAAGCAGAAAGACTCAAATGGTATATACTCACTTATATCTGCATATTAGCCCAAGGGGCATGTCCCACGAAAGCCTTCACTTACCAGGAAACTGCGACAGAGGAGAGGACATTCTAGTGGGACTCTAGATGAGAGAATCATGGGAGAATGGAAAAGTAGAAGGATCCAGAGGGTCCTAGAAGCCTACAAGTAGAACATTATGATAGGCAGATTTGGGCACAGGGGTCCTGCTCAAACTAAGGCACCAGCCAAGGACAATACAGGCGGTAAACCTTAAGCCCCTACCCAGATCTAGCCAATGGACAGAACACTTTCCACAGTAGAGTGGAGAGTGGGATATTACTTTCTCACATACTCTGGTGCCTCACCTTTGACCATGTCCCCTGGATGGGGAGACCTGGTGGCAATCAGAGGAAGGACAGCAGGTTACCAAGAAGAGACTTGATACCCTATGAACATATACAGGGGGAGGAAATCCCTCTCAGGAACAGTCATAGGGGAGGGGAATAAGGGGAAATTGGGAGGGAGGGAAAAATGGGAGGATACAAGGGATGGGATAACCATTGAGATGTAACAAGAATAAATTAATAAAGGAGGAAAAAAAATAAAAATAAAATAAAATAAATTTCAATCTCCAAAATAAACTAAAATTGATAATAAGAACTACTACCTGCACTCACAACTAAATTGGTACCTGAACTTTTTATTTATAGTAAGAGAGTTAAAGAGAATGAGAATTGCCCCAAATATTACAATTGAAGCCCAGGATGCTCCTCGGTTTTTTTTACAAAGTTTGTGAAGGAATCAGATTTTCTTCACTCTGAACTTAGTGCACTGTTATCATGTAATCATAACCATGTAACTGATTGGACACTAAAGTGACTGTTTTTATATCCACAAGCTGAAGCTCCCCACCATCTAAAATGTCACAGCATCATGCTTAGAGCCATAGACAAATCATTCCTATATTTTGGAAACAAAATCTGATGGTGGGATTCAGATCTACATGCCCTTCAATCAGGGTACCTCATTTATTCTGCTGTTCTTCTTATAAGAAGATTTTGCTTAAGAAATTTAGAAAGTCCTAGTTACAAATCATTTACTATATTATGAAAGTTTGAATGATAAGATGATGATGGCATTAATAGACATTGTTTGACTAATTAAGCAAAAACAGAAGATATTGTTAAAAATGTGAAGTATCAATGCTGCCCTTTTTTTCCTTTTTTGCATTTTTTTCTCCTTTATTAATTTATTCTTGTTACATCTCAATGGTTATCCCTAGTAAATTTCTTCAAGTAGCACCAACCATCTTTACTTTGGGGACAAGAGTCTCTAAAGATCAAAAGGCATTGACATTAGAGGCACCCGGTGCTATTCTGTGTTTACTATATTTTATGTATTCCACAAATTGAATGTATCCTATAAAGGATACTGTTGGAAGATGTATAAAATGTAAGAAAAGTAGCAGAGAGGCTTACATAGGGCACTTGAAAAGACGTTTGTAATTTTCATTAACTGAAATAGACCAGATAAAGCTAGTACATTAACATGATATTAATTCATTAATAATTAATACATTTAGTGTGTATATAAGAGAGAGAAGGAGAGTGGGAGGGGGAGGGAGTGGGGGGGACTTAGATCATGATAGAGAAAGTGACATAAATGGAGGGCATAGTGGTGGTGGGGGAGTGGAGATGATGATGATGGTGATGATGATGGTGGTAATGATGATGGTGATGGTGGTGATAATGATAGTAGTGATGATGATGGTGGTGATGATGATAGTGGTGATGATAATAGTGGTGATGATGATGGTGGTGATGATGATGGTAGTGATGGTGATGGTGGTGATGATGATAGTGGTGATGATGATGGTGGTGATGATGGTGGTGATTATGATAGTGGTGATGATGATGGTGGTGATGATGATAGTAGTGATAATGATAGTGGTGATGATGATGGTGGTTATGATGATGGTGGTGATGATGGTGATAATGATAGTGGTGATGATGGTGGTGATGATGATGGTGGTGATGATGATGGTGGTGATTATGATGGTGGTGATGATGATGGTGGTGATGATGATAGTAGTGATAATGATGGTGGTGATGATGATAGTAATGATAATGATAGTGGTGATGATGATGGTGGTGATGATGGTGATAATGATAGTGGTGATGATGGTGGTGATAATGATGGTGGTGATGATGATGGTGGTGATGATGATGGTGGTGATGATGATGGTGGTGATAATGATGGTGGTGATGATGATGGTGGTGATGATGATGGTGATGATGATGATGGTGGTGATGATGATGATGGTGATGATGATGGTGGTGGTGATGATGATGGTGGTGATGATGATGGTGGTGATGATGGTGGTGGTGATGATGATGGTGGTGATGATGATGGTGGTGATGATGATAGTGGTGATGATGATGGTGGTGGTAATGGTGGTGGTGATGATGGTGGTGGTAATGGTGGTGGTGATGATGATGGTGGTGATGATGATGGTGGTGATGATGATGGTGGTGGTAATGGTGGTGGTGATGATGATGGTGGTGATGATGATGGTGGTGGTAATGGTGGTGGTGATGATGATGGTGGTGATGATGATGGTGGTGGTAATGGTGGTGGTGATGATGATGGTGGTGATGATGATAGTAGTGATAATGATAGTGGTGATGATGATGGTGGTTATGATGATGGTGGTGATGATGATAGTGGTGATGATGATGGTGGTGATGATGATAGTGGTGATGATGATGGTGGTGGTAATGGTGGTGGTGATGATGATGGTGGTGATGATGATGGTGGTGATGATGATGGTGGTGATGATGATAGTGGTGATGATGATGGTGGTGATGATGATGGTGGTGATGATGATGGTGGTGATGATGGTGGTGGTGATGATGATGGTAGTGGTAATGGTGGTGGTGATGATGATAGTGGTGATGATGATGGTGGTGGTAATGGTGGTGGTGATGATGATGGTGGTGATGATGATAGTGGTGATGATGATAGTGGTGATGATGATGGTGGTGATGATGATGGTGGTGATAATGATGGTGGTGATGATGATGGTGGTGGTAATGGTGGTGGTGATGATGATGGTGGTGATGATGATGGTGGTGATGATGATTTGGTGGTGATGATGATGGTGGTGATAGTGATAGTGGTGATAATGATAGTGGTGATGATGATGGTGGTGATGATGGTGGTGGTGGTGGTGGTGGTGGTGGTGGTGGTAGTGGTAGTGATTTACCGCATCGTAAACATTACTTATACATATAATCATGACTCTAAAAGAAAGAAGAACAAGTTAAAGAGGTCAAAGCCACTGAACACCCCCAAGTAAACAGAAGGTCCTTGAACAATAACAGTAGAAATAATGATAACATAAATTGTATATTAAATCCAGTGCTTCATAACTTCTACACAGTTGTTTTTCCATGGAAAGCAGGTCTTATTATAATAATATGATATTGAAGATTCATCACAGTATGTAAGTTTTTGTATTATAATTTTCAAAAAAGATACCTTAGTTAGAGCAAGCTTGTTTTCAGAAACTAGCACCTAAATTTTTGTTTGTGACTGAATCTCTGTTTGAAAAGAAGAATTATAGAAAATAAGGACTGCATTCAATAATTAATGTCCAAAACAAAAAGAGCAGATTTCCATACCATAGAAATGAAATAGATACAGCCATTTATCAATCTAATCATCTACGTACTTATCAGTAAAATGCCAGCCCAATTCATATTTACTTATTAAATAAAGTATAAGTATATAAGTGCCATTCTTGAAATTACCAGCAAATTGTGATTAACAGTCAAGTAAAATGAAACAGAAGAACTAGGAAAAGTCATCATCTGAAGCCATAAAGATCAAAGCAAGAAAAAGTTTGCATTTAATTTCTCATGTTTAAAACTGTTCTGAGAAAAATCATAGGTATGATTGGCAAGTAAGCAAGTATAACAATAAGATTTGGGTTAAAGTGGCTTGATGTTAACTTTTGATTTCTTTTAATAATGCAGACATATAACAGGGTCTATCATTTTAAGAAATTTCTATAAAGTACTAATGACACAGATAAGCAACCCACCTCCAATATACAATGCTGCTATTATTTAACCCATGTCTTCCTATTTATTACTGCTGTGTTTGTTACGTCATGTTAGGATTATCCATTTTCATTTATAACAAAAACGTGTTTATATATAATACTTTTGGTTACCAAAGTAGTTTAGGGCCTTATTGAAGGCCCTCGGGAGTAACTGTTCAAAAAACAGAACCATAATGCCATGTGGAATGTTTAACAAGACACATGAGTAGAATGCCAATCATCCCCTAAATCAGTATTGTGATTTTTCAGGGAAGCCAGCCTAACAGTCCCTGTAGTCCTAATCCCCAGACAACTCTATCTATCTAAACAGCAAATATTTGCCATGCCATACCGGTTGTCTACGGAATCCCATGCATATTGAATTCTCTGAATCTGTTTTGTTTCTTGGAGTGCATTTAAATTAGGGAAATCATCATTAAGATGACATGTCACCGTCGGGATTGAAGATAACAAAAGTAGAGGATTGAACACTGCAACAACTTGAAAAACAACCTGTAATGGCACAGTTTCCTTTGCTTGTCTTTCTAGGGCCCCACCCACTCCTGTCTAAACTGTTTTCCTTAGGACTTCATTATGCTCCGCAGAAGACTATTTCACACTCTATTAGTTACAGTCAATTTTATCACATCGCTTTCAGTATTACACAGCCACGCTTCCTGATGCTTCTTAAAGCCTATCTCTTCCTCCTTGGTATTTAATAACCTGTAGCCTGGCACTTGAATTAAGGAATAATTTTACCCTTTATGTCACTGTAGTGTTGAGTGGAAAATTTTTATTTGCCACTTTCAAATTCCAGGCTGAATGGGTGAAGATGAAGTACAGAGTTGCATAGCTATTTAGTGTATGAAATATTGTACACATCTTGAAAATAAGACCAGAATTGGGACACTCACCTTTCAGTTCTAAGCAGTGGTTGGTTGTACTGAAAAACTAGCTTGCACAATGCATAGGGTCCATTAGGAAATTTTTCAAAATTTGTAAATTGTTAGTTTATATATTATATATAAGAAAGATAAAAATATTTGCTGTCTTCCAAGACAATAATCCAAAGATACATGAACTACAAAATATAGTTTCATATGAAAATAAGTGGTTCTGGGTGGTGGTGATGCACATCTTCAACTTCAGCACTTGGGAGACAGAGGCAGGTGGATTTCTGAGTCTGAGGCCAACCTGGTCTACACAACAAATTCTAGAACATCCAGGAATACACAGAGAAATGCTGTCTTGAAAAACAAAAGCAAACAAACAAACAAAAAATAAAAAGCAGCATCCTCTAATGTTTTCAATAAGTACCTATGAATACCCAACTTCTTAGTTTTAAATAATATGTTTATTTATTTTAGAAAATAACCCCCAATTTAGTGTGGGGTTATCTACTTGGGCATGGACAGCTTTACAGAAGCTACCCTCCAAAGAAAAGCAACTCTCCTTCTCCCAGTAGCCATGAACAGCCAGGAGATCCTCAGCTATGGGAGGTGACCCAGACATCACCTCCCCATACTGGGCTTGTGTGGGTAATCACAGCTGCTGTGTGTTTATGTGTGCAACAGTTAGGTCTTATCCGGAGGCTAGCACTTCTTAGCACTCCTCCACATCCTCTGATTTATACTTGCTTTCCACTTCCTTTTCCTCAGTGTTTCCTGAACCTTGGAAAGGGAAAGTTGATACAGATGTCCCATTTAAGACTCATCACTCTAAATCTCTTATTCACAGCACTTGGAGTGGCAATGAACGTGCCTTAATCACTATCCATTGCAAGAAACTTCTCTGACCGAGGTTGAGAGCAGCACAAGTATATGGATATAAACATAACAATTTAGAAGGCAGTTTGATAATTCTCTCATTGACAAAAATCATATCTGTAGGTTCTTCTGTTCAGCCTATGACTTCTTAAACCTTGGATTCTGACCAGTCCTCTATCAGGAATGAATTCCAAAGTACAGAGCAGACCTCAGATCTGCTCATCCCATAAATAATCTTGCCATAACTGCATCAGTGGGCACAGCTTGCCTGGTAGATAACTACTATAGCATGTAGAGTCAAGTGCTGGAAAAACACTGATGTCTTTCCTCCCCAGCAGCCTTCATAGCACCTTCCAGAACTATGAAAGACAGTTGACAGAGAGAGTTCCCTGGTCATTTCAAGATTGATTTCTCTATGTCCTGAAGCTAAATGTGTTGTGTCCTTCTGCAATAAAGACTGACCATCTAGTTATGGCAAACAAGCAAGATCAATAAAAATATCCCATTTTGTTTTGGGTCCCTCTTGGGCCTGTCTGACTTGTAACTCATAGTGAGGTAACCAATTCTTATGGTATGGACATTGTTTGCTAATGTGGAGTACCTATGTGTTCAAACTCCTTTTCTTCTTGTATTTTTAATTATCTTACAAATGAATGAGTTTTCATGAGATGGCTTTATGCATATGAGACAACAATAACGTCTAATATTCTCCCATTAGTTAAGGAAGAAGTGGAATTTTTTACATATATTTCTCTTATGTTGCAGAGTCATAATTTTACTCTTTGTAACATTGTAGTTTAACCTATATAATGTTTAAGTCTTTTCAAGTAATATGAACCATAACTTAAAAACAGGGCAACTATTGAGATTTCTTCTTAGAAAATCAAACACAAGACTATTGTTTATTTCCAATTAGTAATACTGCAGCAGAAAGAGTCTGATCCAATTTGTCATTATATTACATTTTAATGTTTCTTGGCCATTGTCTTTTAAGAATTATACAACTGTCATCATACAGAATGAGTCACTTTTTCTTATTAACAAAATGTATTTGACCTCTCTTCCCATTTCTTTACAGCCCATCCCCTTCTCTATGATCCACACTGTCCCATGATTACTCTGTGACACAGATAATGATGGAAGCAGAATGACAGTTACAGACTCCATACTGTTAGTGACCTAACCATAGATGCGAAATCACTCTTTGCACTACAGTTCTTCAGTCATATTAGACTTGCAAGGCTGTGACGTTACAGCAGAGCATACAAGCGATAACTTACAGTGCACTGGGGAACATTGTGAACACAGAGGGCAGCAGGAAAATTATCTGTGATGCATAGAGGGAAAAATGGAAAGAAGGTAAAGTAAACTGCACAACAAACTCAGGGACCCAGAAAATAAAACAATTACATGCAATCACCCTGGCGTGCTTTCGGAGAGTTGAGTACAAATATCGTAATGAAATATTATCAAATCAACAATTATTCCCTTTCACAAAATAGCAGATGCTGAAGTAACTCAAGACACAGAAATTAGAAAACCAAAGGCTGCACTTTTATATCGTTTGATAGCAGGCTGGCTTCAGAGAGTGCATGTCGGTGGTCATGGCAGGAAGAGCAACACATCAGACCTAATTGAGTAACACATGAACAGGCAGCAAAGAAACACAAACACAACCCCACACTAAGCAGATGAGGTTTAAATATTAAGGGAACCAATTGAAGTGGGGAGGAAAAGTGTACTGTGGTTAATAAATCAGTTTATGATGCTGATATCCTCACCATTTAGACAAATTATTGAAAACACTTTTCCAGAGGGAAGCTTTTTGCTCATCAAGAGTTTCAACCCAGAAAAAAATATTTCCTATGAATGGCTAGTATTTACTTGGCACTGGGATAAACTGTCCTATAATAATGATTTAAAACCTGCAATAGGTGTAGACACTTGTATAGAAGTCCAGGACACTAAGGAGAGTACATAGCAAATGAGTCACAGGTACCACTCTACAGAGAATAGGAGAAAGGACAGACTCAAAAGGGACTTAGAGTATCTTCATAACCTTATGCAGCTTGGATAATGAATATGGTACTCAGCCTTCCCTTGCAAGGCCTCCTTCTAACCAAGCTACATATGGTGTGGCAAGTTCTCGAATGCAGTACAATGAGACTCCAAAGTGTCACTCATGTGGCTTCCCATGACAAGCTGAGGACAGGAGATTAGATAATGTAAACAAAAATGTTTATTTAAATGCATAAACATTTGGAATGCTTAGCAGAGCTTGGAGTTGGCGAAGGGGGTCTTGTGCCTTCTATTCTGCCTTAAATTTTCAATCACAATGGGGAAATAAAGTAAGCAAAGGGGGGAAACATGTTGTTTCACTAAGTATAAAAGCATTCCCAAGACAACACGGTAAGCTGTTTTACATGGTTTCAAATGCACATTTATTTAAATGCATATTGTATAAGCAAACAAACACATACACCATTTATTTTTTAATAATTTATTTATTTTTTATTAATTTATTCTTGTTACATCTCAATGGTTATCCCATCCCTTGTATCCTCCCATTCTTCCCTCCCTCCCATTTTCCCCTTATTCCCCTCCCCTATGACTGTTCCTGAGGGGGATTACCCCTGGTGGCAATCAGAGGAAGGACAGCAGGTTATCAAGAAGAGACTTTATACCCTATGAGCACATACACCATTTAATCCAGCTCCCTAAAGTGATACCCAAGACCCTTTTACAATTAAGAATTTAAAATATGTACCCATTTTAGGATTAGACTCCAACATATGCCTTAGTTTTTCTAAGAGAGGCTCTGTCATTGGTTTAATATGTGTGCATATATTTAATTAATGACCTATATGTTGCCTGAGGCACCTTAAATAAATTTGGGTGTTTTAGATTGTTTTTGTGGGATGAAAGAATTAAAGGAATACCATCTATTTGATTTTTGCTGGGCTGATGCTTTGGAGAAATCATTTCCAGATGCCTGGAGATATAAAATACACTAAAGCATATTATCCTAATTCCATTTCAAAGATAGATGGATCAAAAGTAAATAGAAGCCATTGCTTTCATCCACTTTCTCGATGCCAACTAATCAACCAAACCCACAAGAATGAGGCTCATAATTAATAAAGCTTTTAGAAATAATGCTGCAAATAAGACTCTCTGCTCATTCTCAAATCTCCAAGTTATTGGATTCCTGTGACTAAAAACTCTACCCAGCTGGCTTAATAGCATTCTAGGCCTTGAATTATCTCACATAGATGATTTAACACACAAATGGTGATATTCTTCTTCAAGCAACATAAATGTAGTTAAATTAGTTTTCCTAGGAATGTTTGAAAATCCCCTTCCTTCTGTGTGCTACAAAAACACATGATGCAGTGAATCGGTTAATGATGTCAGATAATAGCAGGATTCATCTTATTTAAGGTGCATTTGCAAAAAATACAAAGAGAAGTAGATGTTTGACTTGAAAATTGTATAACTGAGAAAAGGACATGAGTCTCAGAGTTCTGAGTTTGCTAAGCAAGTCTTTAATAACACCTATTTTTCTTTTTTAACAGGTAGATGTATACACATAAAATTATGTCCACATCATATATACAAAGTTTATTTTTCACAAAATAAGGTATCCAATTATATTACCACAATTCTTAAAGGAACCTCTTGAATACCATACCAGGAGATGGTACAATCTGCCTCAAATATAACTGTATTTTCAGTAGTCTTGAACAACATGTCCTATTTTGGAACATAAAAGACATGAAATATACAGTATGTTCTTGGCTGCCTTCTTTCACTCAGTAAATGTATGGGGACACTTTCTATTCATTTACCAATAATTATTCCTTGTTTATTATAATTTAGCATTTTATGATATAACTGTACCACACTTTACTCATTCCACACATGACAGACTTTGGGAACTTCTCACTTTCAGATGACTAAAAGAAATACTGCAAATACAGGCAGGTAGACTGTGTCAAATGTACAGGCTTCTTTGAATTAAAAGCAACAAACAGCAAAAAGATGACATAAAAGGGGGAGAAAACAATCCCAATTCACGCATTTAGTGAGATCTTAATATCCAGACCCTATAAAACATGACTACTGAGAAGTTATGGATTTACAATGGGAAAAATGAGCAGACTAATCTGGTTTGTGAGCTGGCAAAGTGTGAGAAGAACAGAAGCTCCTGGAGAAGATTTAAATGTCACTAAACACAGGAGAAATAAAGACCAGGACTATAATATCACATACTGACCCTGCAGGTGGCCACAGTCAGAGCACCGACGATAGGAGCCATTAGCAAGGATGTGAAGAAATTAGAACCTTGTGCTGTTGATAGGGGTTTATAAAAAAATTTAAATTTGGAGGTATAGTGGAATGGACAAAGAAAATATGACATAGACTAGAACATGACTCGACCTTAGGAAAGAAGACTCTATCATGTGCTCAAGCATAGCTCTGTGACATTAGCCTAAGCAAATCGACCCAGGCCCAAATGAACAAACACTGGCCCTGTCTGCTCATATGAAGTCCCCAAAGCATCAGTTTTCAATCTGTGGGTCACAAGCCCTTTGGCAAACTGCTATCTCCAAAAAATTTACATTACAATTCATAACAGTAGCAAAATTATAATTGTGATGGAACAACAGAAGTAAATTTATGATCAGGGGTCACCAGAAAACGAAGAATTGTGCTAACGGGTCATAGCATTAGGAAGGTTGAGAACCACAGCAAAGCATTCAGAAACAGACATATAGTTAAAATGTGTCCATTGCTTTACAGTCATATATTTATCATAAGCTGAATCACGGCATAAGCATGTACTTACTCCTGTACTGTACTCTCTTAATTTGTCTATCAGCCAATTCTTATCTGGCATTACAATAATTTAAAACATTTAATTTTTTTATATGAGAGGATGATGCTGGCTATGAAGTCTCCTAAAATATGAATATAAATTAATTATGCAAATTTACAGGAAAATAACAAATAATATTTTAGTTAGCATTACACTGACCCATTATATTTCCCACCAAATCAGTGTGTGGCAGAAAAGAGTATATTCTGAATTCACTGAAAAGAGCCACATTTTTTTTAGCAAGAGTGTACTGCCATCCTTATATCTTATTCAAAGGATGAATTCCAATCACAGACAGTGTCAGGAAGAGATACCACCCCAGACCCTTTGCTTTGCTTCCTCTAGGGAAGATAAATATTCATGCCCATCACAGGGACTTGTTCCTCACCATCCTCGGTGAACAATAAAGCTCCTCACAGTTCACAGAGATCCATCAGCCACATCAGATCCAGACTGGTCCCACATCTGTGGGGGAAAAAACACACAGAAGCTTGCTGGCCTTCATTGGATTTCAGTCCTCTCAGGAGCAAAATTAGACTGGAAAACTCCATTGTTCTTAAAATCACTCCCTTCTGTAAGATGATCTATTCTTTTAAAAGAACATGTGACTTTACAAAAACACTTTGCATTTAAATTTAATGACTAGGGAGATCCATGTCTCTCACAAATATAGAAACTCACACACAACAGTGTTTCTCCCTAAACTGTGAAAATCAGCATGAATCTTAAAGGGGGCAACTACACCCAGTGAGCCTACTCAAGCCATAGAAAATACAAAATATGTAAGTACCTCAACAGTCCCACAGATGCAAGGTTCTGGTCAGCGATACTCCCCTCACTTATTCTGACTCCTTCACATCCCACTCTTAATCAGAAGCCATTTACAATCGACTTTTGCTGAACGAATCTGGAAAGCAAGGTTAAGAAGTGGGGGTCTTCACAGACACATGGAATGGAAATCCTTAACATCAATTAGAGGAAATAGCCTATGCAATATCAAAACATCAATATAATAAGCGTCATATTCAAGAGCATACAGGAAACTCAAGTGCTACAGAAACCTGTCTGATTTCTGTGAGGAGGGCCATCTTTAATTTATAGGACACTATGTTAATGGGCTCCATGTAAACAGGATACATAATTTTCTAGGTGTGAGGAAGACACAGAGAGTCTTCACGCATAGCAGTTACATGTTGTGCTTATTATAACCTTTTGGTAAAACTTTGTTGGTTATGATCCTAGACGCTGTGTGCAGGGCTTTGATGAAGTATTAACACACCACAATAATTGTTCAAAGGTTCTAATAAGTACTGTCATGCTTACTACATCAAGCACCACCAATGCTATAATTTGCAGTGATAAAGCACACTATGGTAATTTTGGGAATATTGAAACATATGGTGACAGATGCCAAGGGCATACTAATTAATGAGAAAATTAGCTCATAGATGTTAGTTCACCATAATGCATTTGTAGCCAATGCTTGAAGTGTAACTCTAAATCCAATTTAAAATGCCAAGGTCAGTGCTGAGCAAAATTTTGTATTAGTCAATCCCAGTGACACAGGCAAACATCATTGTGTTACTTTGAACAGGGTATAGAAAATATGGTATTTCCATATTGTATATTCTTGTTTCAAACAGGAACTAAGCAGTAAAAAAAAAAAGTACCTCATAGGCTTTGAGTAAATATATTTGTCAAAAAAAATGTTGGTAGCATTCCATTTACTACTCCCAAGAAGAGAACAGTCTCTTCAGTGTGGGCAGAAATTCCAGGATGAACATTCTCCAAGCCTTCTTTTTTCCTACTTCACCTCTTTAAACTAGCTAGAACTCACACATCTGCCTAGTGAAGGTCACCATGCTTATTCAAGAGGTCTTGGTAACTAAACAGTGTTCCTTTACTCAATGCAGGTTTTTTTTAAACCCAAAGTCGGCCACAAAAGAACTATTATGAAAATGCAATAATTTATTGTAATTATTGTCTCAGCAATCAGATGAGATGGTTATTACAGTCACTATTACTATTGATGAGGCAATTATAATAATAGGGCTTTTGAATGGCTCACTGTGATAAAATAAATGTGGACTCAGCAGTGGAACTTTAATCCAGGTCCCTGAGCTCCAACTTCCAAGCACTTCACTGATGCTCCTGTCACTTAAGACAGAGGAAGAAAAAGGAAGCTAGTTGTATTTATTTGCTAGAATGATATGTTTATCCATTAACCTCAGAGTCACATCCATTTTTTTAAGCACAATTAAAACATCATCTCCAAGATAAGCACTTTAGTGTCATTTCTATGTTTGTCTCCACCTTTTAACACAGATGTGTATTTCACAGGCTGTATTGCTCTTAAACAAGGAAGATGACTGTAGGAAAATTGAAGAAAAGCAGCTTCTGCTATTAGCTACTTTTTACGAAAATGCTCAAGTCATGATAGGATGCTAAAAGACTAAAGAAAAATGGCTAAAGTGCCTACCCTGGTGTGTGAAGTAGAAACTATTAAAACAAACACTAATCTTTACAGCTTTGCACCTTGGATTAGAGTTCTGAAGGCTTATAAGACAAGTATTTGCAGTTGGAAAGCACAGAATTAGAAATAAAACCAAGGAGCAAGAAAACACACTTGTTCTTTAAGAAGATGTATTACTACTGTTGCCTAGGACTCCTGAAACAGTTCTCTAACATCCTTTATGTCAATTTCAACTCTTGTGTTATGAACTTTTCATTCTCTTCCAAAGATTAAAAAAAATACCAGCAAAATAAGAATGGTTTCCATAAGACTACAGAAATCTTCAAGACTGCCCACCAAGAAAAAAAAAAAAATGAAGCTTGAATGAAATGGTTGCTGAGGCGAGTTGGGAGGGAATCTTCTGGAATAGTCTTGGAATTTGAAAGGTTAAGCCTAAATGACCTACACTAAATGACAGAATGGGATATCAGGGTGTGCTTAATATGTAAATAACAAAGTCTAACCATTCATAGAAATAGAACTATGCCATTCTTGTTAAAATCACCAAATCATTATCAGATTTCATTAACTCTTTAATGATCCAATAAATTGTAGATTGATCTTTACAAAGAAAATCTAATTTGGGGTAGGAATTTATTTGATTAAATTATCATTTTTAAATGCATTTTTATTATCTCAAGTGCTTTGAAAATTTTAACCTATGATTCCTCTACATTTTATTTTTTATCTTTTATAATTTGTATAAAACCCACTAGGATATTTTTATAAAATATTTTAAGTGCCAAGAAATCCATGAACTGGCTAGACTAAATTAATGGGAAAATTAATTTGGTATTTTCCATAATGTAGTTTTATTACATTCTGGTTTAGAAAAAAAATCTAATTAACTTCCAACTAGAACAACAGCAAAATCTACACATGAAAAATCTGTTTGAATGCTCAGTGAGGACAGATATTTAAGAACATCTGGCTCAAATTCTGATCTTCCACCAAAAGGAAATATTATGAGACTTTTTTATGTAGGAGCCAAATTCATAAAGCTCATTTTAGTCTGCAGAATTTAATATAAATTTACTGTAATTGTGCCATTCATTATTGTTGGTTCTGTTACTTGCAAAACTGTGATATTAGTGTTTTTCCTCGGTCTAAGGATTACACAATGTTTTCTATATCCATGAAATATTTATTCCTTGCAAATAAATGAACTAGCCATACCACAACAATTGTAATGATCCTCATTTCCTCCCCATGTAAAATACTCTCTGGACAGTGAGGTGGCTGAGTGGATGAAGGACTTGCCACACAAGCCTGACAACTTGAGCCCAATCCTCCAAACTTACAATGGAAGAAGACTTGCTCCCTGAAAGTTTTCCTCTGACTTCTGCATGCAATCCTATAGGGCTGTATGCTCACACATAAACATAAAATATGCACAATAATGATAAAAAAATCTTAAGAAGATAATAAAATATTTAGGGTATCTCCCTATTTTTAAAAGCAATCTTCAGAGATGAAAAATGTATGGGTTCTGAGCACATGACCCCAAATTATGACTGTAGGAAACTGTATCATTAAGATTTAAAGAAAGGGGGATAATCCAAGACAGCAGGGCACAGTGTGTACCTTGTTTAGGGAGCAGAAGATCAGGGACTATGAAAGAGACTAAAGAGAACAACCAAGGGCCACCAGTTTCCCCATCACAGCTGGAAGTATCCTGGGTGTGGGAGTCACAAGCTCCAAGCACCCTGCACTCTTCTGAACACTAAAGGGGGTGCAGGCTCCCTGGGGAACAGAAGAGTGGCACAGCAAATCTAGTGAGCAAACAGGCTGCTGAATCCAATACACTGAATGGGGGCTTCTCAGTCTGAATGGTTGGGGAGGATCTGGACCAACCCCACCCCATCCATCACAGCCACACCTTCCCTCTCCCCTCTGTCCCCTCCATGCCCTGGTTTGGCAATCACAAACTCAAAGCACCCTGCACTCTTTCAAATACTGGAGTATGTGCAGGCCCCCTGGGGAACAGAGGAGAGAGAGAGAGAGAGAGAGAGAGAGAGAGAGAGAGAGAGAGAGACAGACAGACAGACAGACAGACAGACAGACAGACAGAGAGAAGAGAGAAGAGAGAGAGAGGAGAGAGGGAGAGAGAGAGAGAGGGAGGGAGAGAGAGAGGGAGGGAGGGAGAGAGAGAGAGAGAGAGAGAGAGAGAGAGAGAGAGAGAGAGAGAATCCTCTAGAACAGCATCTGGATCCCAGACACAGTGTTCTGGCCTCCAAGCCACTGTCCTAGTCTGCTACTAATCTCTCTAAAGACCAAGTAGTCTGAGGAATCCTGATGAATCTCAGATCCTAGGGTGCAGACCTCAGACCAAGTTGCAGAAGGACAGTGTCCCCTAAGCCAATAAACCAAGCATCTGCCTTCTGAAGGGACTCATCCCCTTGACTGCCAGCTTAGAAAATCTGAGCCCCCTCAGCAGATGTCTAAAGGAAGGTGTAAGAACACAATAAACAAAACCAGGACAGTGTGGCTCCTGCAGCAATCCCAAACAACAGACACTCTAATGCAGTCAAATCTTAGGAAAATGACTTTAAAGCTATGGTTGTGCAATTATTTGAGAGACATAAGGAAGAAATGAATAGATCATTTCAAGAATTATGGCAAAATACAAATAAATGATTAGGGGCCATCGAGATCAAACATGAAACCACAAATAGACTAATGGAACGATTAAAGCTGTCCAGACATGATAACAGAATTAAGAAAACACAAACTGAGAAAACCCTGGAAATGGAAAAATTAGAGAAGAGATCAAGTATTGTAGAGATAAGTATCACCAACAGAATTCAAGAAATGGAGGAGAGAATCTCAGGGGCTGAAAATACAATTTAAGAAATTGATAAATCTCTCAAAGAAAATATTAAAACAAAAAATTCATGACATAGAACATTGATGAAATCAAGGATACCGTGAAGAGACTTAACCTCCGAATAATAGGAATAGACGAAAAAGAAGATGCCAGGTTCCAAGGACCAGAAAATATTTTCCCAAAAGTCAGAGAAGAACATTTCCCCGACCTAATGAAAGAGATGCCCTTGAACATAAAAGAGGCCTACAGAAAACCAAATAGACTATACCAGAAAAAATTTCCTCCCAACACATAATAATCAAAACACCAAATCTACAGAACAAAAAATAGGATAGTAAAAGCAGCAAGGGGAAGAGGTCAGGTAACATATAAATGCAGAGCCATCAGAATCACACCTGCCTTCTCAACAGAGAGCATGAATGGCAGGAAGGTCTGGGCTGATGTCTTGCAGATCCTAAAAGACCACAGATGTCAATCCAGACTACTATACCCAGCAAAACTTTCAATCACTATAGATGTAGAAAACAAGATAGTCTATGACAAAACCAAATTCAAACAATATTTATTCACCAACCCAGCCCTACAAAAGATACCAGAAAGAAAAATCCAACCCAATGAGGTCAAATCCACCCAAAAAAATACAGGATATAGATAATCTCACAACAGCAAAACCAAAAAAAACAAAAACAAAACAAACAAACAAACAAAACAACAACAACAACAACAAAAAAACAGGCACAGCCACATGCCATCACCAGCAACTCCACAATAAAAGGAACTAGCAGTCATTGGAAAACATCTCTCAACCTCAGTGGCCTCAACTCCTCAATAAAATGTCGCGCGCAGCCTTCGCCGATAAAGGAGACGCGGCAACTCAGGATTCTTCCGACAGCGATTTTATTGTACAGCTCTTTTTGATGGCAGATGGAGAAGGACCCCTTCCCCAAAAAACCCGAGGCTTATATAGGGAATTCAGGGGCGTATAGGGACGTGTCCTCTTATCATTGGCGCTCTAGAGAATACCCAATTAGCATATCGTCTGCGTAAGCAGGTTATGTAAGGATGACGTAATTGCGCATGTGCACTGGCTGCAAGGGCTTCCGTGAAGAACCAGGAAACAGGAAACCAGCGTCATCTTGTAATGGTGGAGCGGCTCCCGACATCTCCCCCTTAACTTTCAATTAAAATGCCAAACTGAAGCCATGAAATTACCGATCCAGCTCTCCGCATCAGCAGCAGGGAGCGATCAAGGAAGTTACATGGACGGAGACCCTGTACACCTGAATTCCCGTGCAATGGGAACTCGAGCCCCGGGAGGTGCACAGGTCTATTCTGTAGCATCCTGGTGCAATGGGAACCTGTGCCCGTCAGGAATGCTAGAATCAGGATAGTGTCTCAATGTTTGAGCATGCTAAGCCAAACCTGAGGAGATGCCCCTTGTTCCACAGCAAGCATAGTCTGTGCAAGCACAATTCTGTCACGCTGTTGTTGTCTTTTAAATTTGCAGAGCAACCAAAGACAGAAAACCAGTCCCACAGCTAACATAAGGCCAAATAAACCCATCCCCATCCATTCTTTCCAAGAAGAAAGATTTTCAGCTAGTGAGGGGTCTATGCGGGTGGAATTAACATGAGTTATGGCAAGTCTCAAATCTCTCATGGTTATGTCAAATTGGGATGACCAAATGGATAATAAGTACTTGGATAATTGTCGAGACAAATTTGCTGCACGGGTAAAATTTTCATAAGGTACAGACGTAACACATAAGCCCGAATATTTCCATATCTTGAGGCAAATATGCAGTATTCATGGTTGCATTTGTAGAGAAAAAGCGTGGAAAAACTTGTGCATCATACATCACTGGAAACAGGACAGGGTACACTGACAGTATTCCCCACCGAAGCTCCTGCGCCCTTAACACTGGACTCAGCATCAGCAGACTCAGAAGAACCTGCAGCGGGGTCTCCATCCTTCTCGTCCTTTTTCACTATCCTGGTCAGCCGCACCGGCACCCAAATTGGATTTTCTTGGTCCTGTGGAAAAACACAAACAGCTCCCCTGGATCTTATTAATATTGGATCTGGGCCTTTCCATTTGTTATCAATAACATCCTTCCATTTCACCATTTCTCGCGGTGATGAATGGCCAACATGTCTGTCTCACATGTTGATAATGAGAAATGCAACTTGTTTGAATAAGTTGATATAATTCTTATAACCCTGACATTTCCATTTGCATCCGAGCTGAATCACCTGTTAGAAGTTTCAAAAAGGTCAGATGTATTCCAGCTGAAAGTAGTATTACCAAATGCTCCATTAATCATGGCCATTGGTGTCAGCTGTCATTGACCCCACAAAGGAGCCGACTAATAATTCCCAAGAGCTTTTAAATTATCCTTCCTAATTTCAATTTTTTTTTCTTTTTCTTAAGGTCCCCCTCCTCTGAGGACGTCTCCTCAGAGGCAGAGGATTCCACCCTGAGATTTTTGAGTCCGTCTAAGACGGGATAAAGCCTCCTGGCTTCCTCTTTTTCTCCCTCCTTTTGTTTCTCCTTTCCCTCCTTAAACTCAAATCTTTTTGTTTGAGGTTTCTTCTTTCTCCCTAAACCTCTTCCCTTTTCTGCTTCTGATAGACTATCTTGATGGTCGGCCAAAACCCTCTGTCCTTCGTTAACCGTCTCCCTACATCTCTCATCTTCTATACATGATTTAATCATCTTATAAACTGGCCATGTGCCTGCTCTCAATGTTCCTTGCTCCTTTTCAGTAATCAAGTCTGTCCCTAACTTACTCCATGACCCCTTGGATAAGGATCCTGTGGAAGTAAACCAAGGAGCCACTCGATCCACCTCTTTTAAAAAATTAATCAGCACTTGCTCTGGGATTTTTAAACCTCTTTGTCTAAGCAACGCCCGCGTTGCCTCCAGAATCGGCTTAACTTGTTGATTTCCCATGCTTCCTTTATCTACAGGAGCGGGAGCGCTTGCTCAGTTATCTACCTGAGACTGACAGCAAATTAATCTGTAGCACAGAAAGGGGACGTGCAAGTCTTGTCCCGTTTCCCACAACTGAGACAGAGGCGACACAGCAAAACGATAACGAAAGCAACCAGCAACAGCGGACCGTACCAAACAACAGAAATCATACCTTGCAGAAAAGTGCCTAGGCTTCTCACACCGTCAGTTCTGAATCCTCTTCCGACGAGCAGTCAGGGGTCCTTCAAGTCGTTCCTTCACCCAGGGGTCGGCAGTTCCCGGGTTTCTGCACCACTTGTCGCGCGCAGCCTTCGCCGATAAAGGAGACGCGGCAACTCAGGATTCTTCCGACAGCGATTTTATTGTACAGCTCTTTTTGATGGCAGATGGAGAAGGACCCCTTCCCCAAAAAACCCGAGGCTTATATAGGGAATTCAGGGGCGTATAGGGACGTGTCCTCTTATCATTGGCGCTCTAGAGAATACCCAATTAGCATATCGTCTGCGTAAGCAGGTTATGTAAGGATGACGTAATTGCGCATGTGCACTGGCTGCAAGGGCTTCCGTGAAGAACCAGGAAACAGGAAACCAGCGTCATCTTGTAATGGCGGAGCGGCTCCCGACAATAAAAAGGCAAAACTAATAGGATGCCTGGGGAAACATGACCAACATTCTGTTGCATTCAAGAAACACATCTCAGCAACAAAGATAGATATTACCTGAGAGGAAAGACCTAGAAAAAGTTTTTCCAAGCAAACTGAACCAAGGGGGAAGCTGGAGAACACATTCTAACAGCTAATAAAATATACTTTCAACTAAAATTAATCAAGAAAGATGGAGAAGGACATTTTATTCTCATCAAAGTAGAAATCCACTAAGAAGACATTACAGTCCTGAATATCTATGCCCCAAAATATAAGGGCACCCACATTTGTAAAAGAAATAACTTTTGAAGTTTAAGTCACACTTGGATCCCGACACATTAATAGTGGGAAACTTTAAAACTCATACTCACCAATGGACAGATCCTAAGTAGATAAACCATAAAACTAACAGAGGTTATTGATCTAACAGAAACCCACAGAATTTTTTACCCTATACCCGCTAAGGAAATAAGAGCAGTTGCCAAAAGTCTCCCAACAAAAAATAGCTCAGGGGCAGATACATTCAGTGCAGAATTCTACCAGACACTCAAAGAAGAACTAATGCCAATACTCCTCAAAATATTCCAGACAATAGTAACAGAAGGATTACTACAAAACTCATTCTATGAGGCCACAGCCACCTTATATCCTAAGCCACACAAGATGCAACAAAGAACAATAATTTCATACCAATTTCCCTTAATAACATTAGTTCAAAAATATTTAATAACATACTCACAAACAGAACCTAAGAACACATAAAAAATATCATCTACCATTACCAATTAGGCTACATCCCAGGCATGCAGTAGTGGTTCAAATACAGAAATCTATCAATGTAACCCACCATTTAAACAAACTGAAAGAAAAATACTGCATGATCATCTCCTTAGATGCCGAAAAAATATTTGACACAATGTAACACCCTTTCAAGTTAAGTCTTAGAGAGATCAAGGATACAAGGCACATACTTCAACATAGTAAAGGCAATATACATCATGCCTATAGACAATATCTAATTAAATCGAGAGAACTTAAAACAATTCCACTGAAATAGTGACAAGACAAGGCTGTCCACTCTTTCCAAATCTCCTCAACATAGTATTTGAAGTCCTAGCTAGAGCAAAAAGACAACGCCAGGAGATCATGGGGATACAAATTGGAAAAGGACAAGTCAAGGTATCACTATTTACAGATGATGTAATAGTATATATAAGTGACCCAAAAAATTCTACCAACGAACTCCTACAGCTGATAAACACTTTTAACAAAGTGGCTGGATAAAAAATCAACTCAAAAGAGTCAGTATCACTCCTGTGTACAAATGTCAAATGGGATGAGAATGAAATTAGGGAAAGTACACCCTTCACAACAGTCACAAAACAAAGAAACAAACAAACAAAAAACCCATAAGAATCTTGGTTTAACTTTAACCAAGCAAGTGAAATATGTATTTTAAAAAAAAAACTTAAAATCTCCGAAGAAGGAAGCTGAAGAACATACCAGAAGATGGGAAGATCTCCCATGCTCATGGATCAAGAGAATCAAAATAATAAAAATGGCAATCCTATCAAAAGCAATCTACAGATAGAATACAATCTCTGTCAGTATATCTACACATTTTTACAGACCTAGAAAGATCAATTCTCAACTTCATATGATAAAACAAATGAACAAAAAGCAGAAGATCTAAGACAATCCTCTACAATGAAAGATCTTCCTGAGAAATATCCATCCCTGATCTCAAGTTGTACTGCAGAGCAATAGTAAAAAAAAAAAAAAGCATCATGGTATTCACATATAAATAATCTGGTCGATCAATAGAACTGAATTGAAGACTCAGAAATAAATCCACGCACCTATTGAAACTTGATTCTTTTTGGTAAAGAATCCAAAACCATACAATGGAAAAGAGATCACATCTTCACAAATTGGTGCTGGTCCAACTGGATGTCTACATGAAGAAAAATGCAAATAGATCCAGATTTATCACCCTGCACAAAACTAAAGTTCAAGTGCATTAAAGACCTCAACATAAAACCAGACACACTAAATCTGTTAGAAGAAAAAGTGGGGAAGAGCCTTGAATTCATTGGCCCAGGACAAAATTTTCTGAACAGAACACCAATAGCTCAGGCTCCAAGATCAACAATTAATAAATGGGGCGTCAGGAAACTGAAAAGCTTCTGTAAAGCAAAGGACATTGTCAACAGAACAAAGTGAAAGCCTAGAGGTTGGGAAAAGATCTTCAACAACCCTACATCTGACAAAGTGCTAATATCCAACATTTATAAAGAACTCAGGGAATTAAACATCAACAAGCCAAATAATCCAATTTAAAACTGGGGTACAGAACTAAACAGAATTCTCAACAGAGGAACATCAAATGGCTGAGGAACATTTAAAGAAATGTTCAATGCCCTCAGTCATCAGAGAAATGCAATTAAAACGACTCTGAGAATCCATCTTATATCTATCAGAATGGCTAAGGTTAAAAACTCAAGTGACAGCACATGCTGACAAGGATATAGAGAAAGGGGATGACTCCTTTCTTTCTGGTGGGATTGCAGACTTATAGAACCATTTTGGAGATCAATTTGGCCCTTTCTCAGAAAATTGGGAATAGTGCTACCTCAGGACCCGGCTATCCTACTTTTGGGCATATACCTGAACGATGCTCCACCATATAACAAGGACATTTTCTCAACTATGCTCATAGCAGATTTATTCATAACAGCCAGAATCTGGAAACAACCTAGATGTCCCTCAACCGAAAAATGGATAAAGAAACGATAGTACATTTACTCACTAGAATACTATTCATCTATTAAAAGCAAGAAACTCTAGAAAGTTTCAGGCAAATGGATGGAACTAGAAATGATCATCTTGAGTGAACTAACACACACCCAGAGAGACAGGCATAATGTGACTGGATATTAGCCCAAATAGATCTCCTCTGAAGGAGCCCTACCCAGCAGGGAATCTGGACAGATGCTGGGACTTGAAACAGAACTCTGGGCAGAGCGCTGAGAGTTGTACAGAAGAGTGCGGGATGGAAGCTCCTGGAAGGAGCAAGAGATGCACTAAGAACCATCAAGGCCTGCGAATCTGGACACATAGTGTCCTGCACCAAATGATGTATCCACCAAGGATGCAGAGAACCCTCAGTTCAGATGTAGCCACTAGACAGTTGATTCTCCGTGTTTGGGGGGGGGGTGACTTCTGCCGAACCTCTGACATGAACCCTGATTCCCACAATTTGGTCACTGCCCCTTGGCAAGACAGCCTTCATGAACACTGAGGAAGGTGATGTAGGCTATCCTGATGAGATCTAATAGACAGTGGAGTAGGAGCGCGCCCCGCCCGGTCAGAGGTCTAGGGAAGGGAATAGCGCAGAAGAGGGAGGGAGGGCGGGAACAAAAGTTGAGAGCAATGGGATAACAATTGGGGTGTGATGTGAATAAATTAAAATAAATAAAATATACTTTAAAATACATTTAAAAAAGATTTAAAGATGGAGTGCCAGATGTGGTGGTGCAAACCTTTAATCCCAACCCTCAGGGAGGCATAGGCAGAGGGAGGCAGATCACTGTGAGTTTGAAGCCAGTCTGATCTTCCAAGCCTACACAGAGAAACCCTGTCTTGAAAAGCCAAAAAATAAAAATAAAAAGAATTAAAGTAGGAGAAAGGAGAAACAATCATTTTGAGGAAAGTGTAATTGATAATTGATTTAAATATCTCAAAGTATACAGAAAGACTATTATCCAGAAACTGCATTCAGTAGTTAGGGAAGCAGAGACCCTCCTTCCTTACCTGTACAGTTTGTGCTTGCTTTTCTCCTATACACAAAAGTGCAGCAGAAATCAAGGAAGATCTGGGTGCTGTCGTCAGTGTAAACACAGACTCGGATTGTAGTCTTACTGCTTACCTCTAAGCCCCAAGATGCCATGGACCATCGCTTTCCACGTGTACAACCCAAGATGCCATGGACCATCGCTCCCCACATGTACAACCCAACAGGAGGAAGACTGATGGCAGCTGTCTTAGACTCTATATTAGACGTTTTACTTCTATCTCAAGGCAATCCCATCTATGAAAGACGTCTGAGTGTTTTGGTTGTTTATCACCAGACACAATGCCAGTGTCCAACAGCATAGGAAAGCCTGACAGCAGAGACTTGGTAAATAGCTGGTAGTCTAGTAAACTAAAGAATGATCAACTATTGTTAGGTTTCACAATTAGGAACACTATAACATAAGTAGAGACATGACATGTTCCGTGTGCTGTATGGGAACTTGTATAATCTCTTTTCTAGAGGCCTTACAGTTAGGGATTTTATGACTTTGTATTTTCTTTCCTGTTTCAGTGTTGCATAAAATAATTGTAGAAGTCTTTTTTCTCCAAACTAGTTTTACTTCTCCTTTTTTACAGCTGCCTATGAATTCTTTTTTATCATTTATGTATTTATATTGGATAATCTATTATTTCCTGAACAACAATCTCATTCAATCATTGGATATGGTAATTTTCAGTAAACATTTTATACTGTTTATGTTTTAGCAATATTGGTTTCTTATGTTATAAAGAAGAAATCTGGACAATGTTGAAGGAACCAGGTACAGTGCATTAAACATACACTGTACTTTTCAAAATAGCATAGCTGATACTGATTAAGTTTCTCAATTTTTAAAATACATGGATCTAAAGCCAGATTAGATATGGACAAATTATTTTATGGAAAATGAATTCTACTACGCATCATTCCTAAGCAGATATAGCATTTCAAATGTGACAGTATAATAGGCATGGTGTTGATTTATAAGATCATTGTGAATGAGAATCAAAATTACCACTTACTTTTCATGATGTCTTTGCAACAATGTTTAAAGCTTCTATAAACAGTTCTGAATGTCCTCATCTAAGGAAAGGAAATTTTGTTTCACATACTGATGCTTTTGTCGTCTCTCTCCAATGTATTTCTTCTATGCTCATTATTTATGTTTTGTTTTTACTACAAAACACATGTGTATCTTCTTTGCTAGTCACTCCTCATCACCAGTAAATGGCTCTAAGAGACTGAGGCTTAGGTCTAATCATATTGGTAAGTCCAATGGTTATATGTTTTATTTTCACCACATTAGTATATTTAGGAAATTAATAAGTTACTTAACAATAGAATTATGAGCAATTTTTAATAAGCATCTGTGCTGGTTAGTTTTTGTCATCTTGACACAAGCTAGGGCCATGTGGGGAGAGAAAAGTTGAGTAAATAACTCTTTCAGATTGGCCTATAGCTAAGTCTTTGGGGCAATTTCTTGATTAATGATTGGTATGGGAGAACCCAGACACTGTAGGCAGTGCCCCATGTGGGCAGGAAATCATGGTTTGTATAAGAAAGCAAGATTTGCACGCCATGATGAGCAGGGTAGTAACTAGCATTTCTGCTTAGTCTCTGCTTCAGTTCCTGCCTACAGCTTCCCCCACTGAGTTCCTACCTTGACTTTCTTGAATAATCCTCTGCAATCTGAGCATTGCAAGATATATTTAAAAACTCCTTTCTTCCCAAGACACTTTTAGTCATGGTGTTTATTGCAGCAGTAGAGTCAACCTACAACAGTTGTGACACACAAATCAGAGGATGGCCTTGGGAGACTGTTGGATAGACACTCTCTTAATTCTAATGCAAGTATAATGGAGCCTCTTGGAATTTTCTTGAAAGAAAAGGGTAGAAAGTTTTCTTTCATTTAATTATTGTTCAAACCAGTAATTCCTAAGTGACTATGTTTAACAGTAACTCACAATATAGCTATGTCTAACTTATAAAATCTAAGACAATCTATGAGTTATCAAGCATTCATACAAAATATTTAGCAACACTGCCTTTTTAAATATTGTCTAAAAACATAAGTTGTAAGATAATGGAAAGATTTATTTTCTATAAAAACAAGATGTCAAGCTGAACCTCTGCAAAATCACTTTATAATCTGCTCCAGGTGACTTCGTGAAAATGCACTCCCTGTTTGTCCCTATACTGTTTCTCGGGGTCTCGGTGCTTTGAACTGCATGTTTTAGAAAATAAAGATGTGTGCCTGGGCTTTGACATCAGGAGTCTGTACCCTTTTGTCCATCTAAACAAAATCTTCTACCTTTGTTTCTTTATAATATTATTGATAAAGTCCTAATGATTTCTGATTACATTAAGGTGCATAACTGAAAGAACATCCGTTCTATTATGCTTTTCCTCAAAACAATCTTTTATGTGTCTAGAGAATTAGAATGTATTTTGCAATTGAATGCTTTAGCAAACAGAAGGATAGAAAGGGAGTAAATTGCCTAATCAAAGGAACAGAGGTTTGCAGGCTCAACACTAAAGTTTTAATGGCAGGGTCCCACTTGGGTCAGCCCACTAAATTATGGATTATTTTCCTATTCCATTTCCCAGCTTACCTTTTATTCTGAATTAGTGAACCCAAGAGTCATGCTCAGATGAATTCTTTTGTTAGCTGTGCTTCTGGCTGTCCATTAAAAGAAATAAAATGGGTGATAATCTCATACCATTCTGACCAGAAGTCTGTAAATAAGAACAGACCTAAGCTAGACTGCATGCTCCATGTTCATGAGCACACCCGCCTCTTAAGATCATTATTCCTGTCCTTTCATTTGGGGACTTGCCAAAGCCACACCAATGTCAAAGGATATAAAGAAAATTACAGGGATTCTTACACTACCTGTTCTTTTATGTGGCTGGTTATTTGCCTACATTTTGCAAGGAATTCTGAAAAAGGGCAACTTTTGGGAAATGGGTAGAAAAATATTGTGTAGGGCTTTGTGGGCCTCAGGGTGGTCATCTCAGTCCACTTATGCTCTGAGAAACATGAAACTATTGTTTCTTATTTCTATGTTTCATGTTTAGTGGGAAAATAGTATAAGAGAGCCTGCACAAAAATAGCCCCTGAATACATCAAATGATTACTGATATAAAAATGTAATATGTATGTGTGTGTGTATGTATGTATGTATGTATGTATGTATGTATTTTTCTGGTATAAATGATATATACTATATACATCATAAATTGTGTGTATGTGTGTACATGTATAAAATCATATTGTGGGAGAAACATGATTTCCAACTTTAAGAACACAAAATTGATTAAAGATTTTTAATTTGTTTACAGTACTAATATTGTATATAAAATTTTCACACCTCGTTAGTAGTTAAACTTTACCTCCCTTATCCTCTACCTCAATCCCTGATGAAATCCCGTAAATTACCTAATTTTTTTATATCACATCTGTTCTGCTCTACCCTCTCTCTTAAGAACCCCCATCCCTAATGGCCTTTTTCACTTTACCTTATGTAAAATGCACTCTATGTAAAAAATAAGATACTTGAGAAAGATATAAGAAGAGACCTCCTGCTTCTTTGCTTTATGCTGTTCCTTAACGTCAAGGGTGACTAATCAATCAACACAGTGCCAGTTATATAATAGTACCTTATAAGATCCAGATAGGTGTGGTCCCACAAGGCCCACCAACACAGTATTCTTCTTACTTTTCTTGGTTACCCATTAAAATTAGTTTATAAGAACCTATTATTACTGAAAACACAACGCACCTTGGGTATGATGTGGAACTGAGCTGGGCTTTCCTCCCTTATAGCTAGTTTTCATAGTTCTGGAGGGTTATGAAAACTATCAATGGGCAAAAAGGCATTAGCAACCATACTACAGTTTGAATAATGATCTATAATACCAGGGTAATATTCAAGATGGTCCCACTGGTGAAACACTGGAACAGCTGTTACAAGGGTAACCAATGACCATCTGATTGAATATAAAGCCTGCTGCACAAGAGGGAATTAATGTGTTAAAGTACTGTACGCTCAGTCAAAATCCCATTGTGTAGGAGGTTTTAGGACTTAGGGGCAAAACTCAATACTGTCTACTTAAGTTGTCATGGCATCAAGCTGCCTTTCAACAGTAGGAAAACAACTCTTAAAATCAACAGCGAAAGCTTCATGTGAACTCATAGAGAATGAAGTAGCTAGCACCGAACTTGAGCACGTCCACACCAGATCCTTTGTGTATCTATTATATCTCTTAGTGTATTTATATGCTACACCTGAGTGTGTGAATATTGTTGTCTCTTAAAGCCTGGCCTTTTTTTCTAATGAGATACAGAAAGGGAGTGAATCTGGATAGGAAGGGAGGTGGAGAGGAACTGGGAGAAGCAGAAGATGAGGAAAATGTAATGAGGATATATTGTATGAGAAAAGAATCTCTTTCAACAATGAGAGGGAAGCTGTGGGGGTAGAACCATCTCAGATTTCAAGTTATATTATAGAGCTATAGTAATAAAAATAGTATGATACTGGCATTAAATAAATAAGAAGATAGAAGATAAATAGATGGTGATGATAGATAGATAGATAGATAGATAGATAGATAGATAGATAGATAGAGATAGATAGAAAGATAGATAGATACTTATGTCTGTATACCCATAAAGAAAATATTACTTCCAACAAAAATCAGAGAAGCTGCCCCTTTGACCTCTCTGACTGCAGAGACACACATAGAAAGCCGTTGAGAAGCACACAGAACATGTCAGAATGTAGCTGTGAAGCGTTTTCTGAGCATAACACAACCAGTATGATTGTGGCTTCATAGAGCCTCTGAGTCCCTGAAATAAGCTACACAAGTCTTATCAACAGACAACCATTGCTCCCCACCCCTTCACACGGAACTCCTAGCTACTAAGGTGCTCTGTAAGAGAGGCGGGGATTGTTTTCAGTCATAATCCGCTCAGAAGCCCAGTGTCTAGTTCCAATCCCAGGTTCATTTAGATGATTCTGGTTCAAATCAGTTGGTCTTTAAATATACATATATATGAATGTAGGAAAGGATTTTGCAGGGGCAGGTAGTCTGGAAGGAAGGGAAATTAAGAGGGTAAGATTTACAGTTAAAAGATAATTAAGAGATAATCAGAAGGCAGTTTATACATGTGTAAAATTGTCAAAAGACAAATTCAATAAACAGTATAAAATAAAATAAATTTGAATTCTATACCAATGTATCTAAAATTAAACCTATTTTGCATCTATATACAAAATTCTATACCAGTGACTTAAAAATAACTTTGTGAGTAACAATTTAGGCATTAAATAGAGGAGTAGATTCACTGATTTACTATTTGTCCTATCATCCCTATATATTTCTATCTTCCCCCTTCTTTCTTTTCAACCCCTATCTCCAGACCTAAGAAAGAAAGATAAAGGAAAAGAGAGACATCCATGACTCGAACCTAGTTTTCTCTCTAAATAAGACCAATACTAACTTATAACCAACTCACATTGAAAATAAACATCTATTGCCCAAGAAAGCAACCAAAAACCTACCCAACCCCCTTATTACACACACACACACACACACACACACAATATATATATATTTCTACTCTGATATGCAGTATTGTACTCATACAACTCAATTATACTACAAAGTTTACTTCCAATACCTTGAATGTAATATTGCAGTCTGTTTAGGATAACTGTTATACAAGTTAATTGTTAGTTTATCAAATCATGGTCATATCACTTACTAGTCTATTTTATCACAAGAATATACGTCCTAGGTGTAACAGATAGATATGATTCTATAGAAAGAAGGTAAAATAGATGAGGTCTTCAAAAACTTTATGACATACAGAATATGGCATTTAAAGATGTTTTTATTCTTTTAAAGATTCATTGACAATGAGACAGCTTAACTCCTGGCAACACCCAGCCTACCTCAAAAAAGATGATGAGCATCAAAGAACCTCCTCATGCAGATGGCTTCAAATGTGGCAAACCAGCCACTGGAGAAAAAAATGTCCTCATTTAAACCACAGACAGAATTCTGCCTAAAAATGGGCAAGCCTCAATGGTCAAACTCTGGCAAGACAGGGTAAGCAAGTCCTCAATAGTTTCTGCCTCACAAATATGTCTGTCAGATATATTGGGACAGAAGGCTGAAGATTATGCGCCAATAGTTTTAGGTAACTATTCAAGCAGCAAACTGTCTCTGTTATCTTAATTTGGGAAGCTGCTAACCTGCACTCCCGGCATACTCAGGTAATTAATTTTATTCCTTCTCAAATATCTGATGGGATTGAAAACCAGATATTTTAGTTTTACAATTAAGCTTAATTGTTTAGGGGTTACGATGTTTTTAGGTCTAGATAGATGTTTTAAGTTGATAGAGATGAGATAGATAGATATTGATTTACATTCAGAATTTTAGATGCTCCAAGATAGGAAAGATATTTTCTTCAAAGCTGCCAAATACAAATACCCAAAACACTATGAATGTAAGATTTGTATAATTCCTGATTGTGTTGTGGTTCTTCTTGCTATAGGTAGTTTTTTGTATATATGTGTAATAATATAAATGTATATGTAAAAAGTATAAACTACTTAATAAAAGAAATAAATAAAAGAAAAAGAAAAATAAATTAAATAAATGTAATTATTTAAGACAAGGTTATTTTTCATTTTTTCTTAGTTAAAATTTTTTATCTTTTCCCCTTGAGTTCATTTAGCTTAAAATTAGAATAAAAGAGAGACTTCCGGTGGACATTGGATAGGCTGCAAAACTTCTCTTCCTAATATTACAAGAACTAAGGTTATGGTGCTTATGCTCAGCACATTTGTGCTGGTTTCCAAGACCCGACTGTACAACCTAATAAATGTCTCCTTCTCTGGCTGTGCCCCTGATATTTCTGGCCATCATGGCGTGATCATATAATTACCATGAGTTATCTTCCTCCTGATTACCATTTCAGCTCCCTCTGTTAAAGTATACCTGCCATCCCAAGGTGATGAGTGGCTCCTCAGAGATCCAATTCAGTTGCATCAGCCTAGATATGGAAGACTGCAGTTGATACACAAAGAAATAGAAAACTCTAATGGCTTTCACTTCTTGTTTCTTTTTAAAAATAAATGTTTATAGCAGCATTGTTCATATAAAAACTTTAAATTTTGATGCCGGGCTATGGATACAGCTCACAGGAAATGCAGTTGTGTTTGGTCCCCAACAGTGCAAAAATCAAACAAACAGAAAGAATCTCAGATGCTGTTTCTTGAACTTAATGTAGGCTTTGATCTTTTTAAAACCTATTATTTGGTGTTCTGTAACGCTTCTGCCTCACTTCTAACCTATTTACCCTAGATAGGATAAACAAAGTTAGTAGGGACAGGAGAGGTTGAACTTTTTAGACTGAGATTCTTGGGGGCAATTCTACCCTTCAGCATCAGAACTCCTGCAGACTCATTAAACAGCAAACCAGCAACCCAGCAAAACCAACCCCTACCCCGGCAGCTGGACCCTCCAAGAGTTCTCTGGATTGTTTCTCTCTATGAACTTCTCAAAGCAGGAATGATGGACAGCTAAGTGGTGTGACGTGGTGCACAGCATGCAATGTGGAGCCTGTTTTAGGGGGGTTTCTATTTGTCTCCTCTCAGAGTCCATACCAGGATGATTTTCAAATGGCAAAGACCATGCCCTCACACAAGGCAGGTCCCTTTCTAGCAAACATCATGCATCCTCCCGTGAGTCTGTTTTCAGTGGCCAATCATACGAGGCAGTTTCACATTCCGCTTGGGATCCAAACAAAGGCATGCTTACACCCACTACAATGTAACGCCTTTTAAACACCGTGCAACTAGCTCTCATGCCAAATTTGCTTTTTAGGTCTACTTTATAATATGTCAGTTTACAAGAAAAGAAAAGGTCCAGAAAGAAAAGCATAAGAGGGGGCTGGAGATATGGCTCAGAGGTTAAGAGCACTGACTGCTCTTCCAAAGGTCCTGAGTTCAATTCCCAGCAACCACATGGTGGGTCACAGCCATCTAGAATGAGACCTGGTGCCCTCCTCTAGCCTGCAGGTGAAACACTGTATAATAAATAAATAAATAAATAAATCTTTTTTAAAAAGAAGCACACACACACACAAAAAGAAAAGCATAAGAGGAAGACAACTAGGAAGAAGAAAAGATAGAAGAAACAGAGGAAGGAAAAAGATAGGCAAGAAGGGAGGTGGGAAAAGAAAAGATGGAAAGAAGCAGAAGAGAATGATTTCAACCCTTACTCAAGCTTGCTCCAGAGGCCTCGTTAATTCCAATCTTGCCTCTCATAAGCCACAGTGCAGCGGTACTTAAGTAACTGAGTTTTGGCATTAGATCAAGGTTTGGATCTCAATATGTGACATTGTATAACCAAGAAATGCATAATCAAGTTACAAGAAGGTCCCAGCTGATGGCTCACACCTGTAGCTCCAGCTCTGGGAGGCAGAAATAGGAGGACTGATGTAAACTGAATGCTACCTAGGCTATAAAATGATGTGAGGGCCAGGCTAGATGGCAAAGCAATACTTCATTCTGTAAAATATAAAACTAAAATTAACAAAAACAGGATAAAAAGAAAAAACAGGAAAATGAAAATAAATGTTATGTAATAATGACTACAATTAATTAGCTTTTTATTCAATGCAGCAAGTCCTAAATAATGGATCCAGACACTTAAAAATTAGTTGTAGTAGATATTTGCCATTAAACATGGAGCAAATTCAGTATTACGAGAATGACTTATCAGTGTTTTAATTCTTTCAAACTTTCTTGTGTACAACATGTTAAGAGCACTGCCTTTTTGTCATCAACTAAAATGCATAATCGAGGTATTGATGTTAGGGTATTTTTTTGATAATTTCTAATATTCTTTCCAAAAGTTGAGGAAAATGAAGGTTATTTGTAGGATGTCAGTTATTAAGTTGGAAGGTATTTTAGTTTTTCTTTAATCAAACAGGAAAGACATAGATAAAATATAACAGAGGTGATATTAATAATAAGAGTAGAATGTGATTTTTACTTTTTAATATTTTTAAATGAAATATATTACTTTACCTTCTTCTTTTCCTACCCCCAGAACCTCCCAGCTACTTTCCCCCAAGCCACTCGCATTTCCCTACTCTCAAGCTGTTACATTTTCATTGATTATTCTTTTTAAATATATATATGTATATGCATATATATATATATACATACAACACACATATATGTATATATTATGTTTGATCAGAATCACATAGGGAAATTGCAATTGAGTATGGAAACATGAAAGAGAAGGTCTCTGACATCAAATTCAGCCTTATCAGTGGAGTAATACAACAGTGCAGAGATGTACTGTTCATTAAACATTACTAATTAAAATATGTTCAAATGTATACAGTATATGAACAAAATTGTTGTAAATATCAAGTAAACTATTGATCACTCACAATATCATAATCCAAGTACTAGATGAGGCATAAGCTAGTATTGAGGTATAAAGTAGTCTGTCAATGCAAGCGCATCATGATTCTAATATTGGAAACCCAAGCAATCACAACTTTCAAAGTGTAAGTGTATAATCCTAATCAAAATCAAAATCCCCCAGAATACTAATATCCATTAGAAACAAACATAGGAAAACAAAACAAACAAGCAAGGAAGCAAGCAAAAAACATAAAAACAAAACCTGCCTAAGAGAAGTGGAGCACATTTCTGCAAAAGGAATTGGCCACAAGATATAGCAACAATAAAATTTGTTTAAAATTGTGATGCTTTTCATCTGGGCATCCTTTCCAAGTGATGAAATTCCTGAAGTGTTAATGAATTAAATCTGTATTTGTCTGAAGAAGGCAGTGAAATAACTGGACTGCTTTGAACATAATGATTCCAGAGGTGGATGAGAAGCAACCACAGGGTGCTGTTATCAAATTGTTTTCCCTTATGCCCAAACATAGGAATAGGACAAAAAGATACAAAACTTAACAAGAATATGTAGGTCAGTGTATACCCAATCAGTACACAAAATAAAAGTTGACATAGTTTTCAAGGAGAACCATGACCTGTGGCTGGGATTGTAGCTCAGTAGCAATGCTTCTGACCATGTGTGAGACTCTAGGTTCAGTCTCCAAGTCAGTGAAGAAAAGAAATAATAGAAGAAACCAAGGAGAACTATGGACTGTAAAATGCTGGTGACTTACCCCACCAAAAGTTATTGCAGATCACTGTAGTTACAAAGCAAAACCATAGACTTCAAACATAATTTTGATTATCAGAAACTTGGACTTGCTGCAAACAACTGCACATAATCTAGCCTAATAATCTCTTTTAGGTCAAATTTCCTTTTGAGTCTTTGTTAAAATTTGTGTCCTATTCTTTCTTGATCTCCTTTTCATCTTTGTCCTCAACTTCATCCTTATCCTTGTCCTCATCCTCATCCTTGTCCACATCCTCATCCTGATCCCCATCCTCATCCCCATCCTCATCCTTGTCCTCATCCCCATCCTCATCCTCATCCTCATCCTTGTCCTCATCCTCATCCTTGTCCTCATCCTCTTCTCCATCCTTATCCTCATCCTCGTCCACATCCTCATCCTCATCCCCATCCTCATCCTTATCCTCATCCTCATCTTTATCCTCATCCTTGTCCTCATCCCCATCCTCATCCTCATCCTTGTCCTCATCCTCATCCTTGTCCTCATCCTCATCCTTGTCCTCATCCTCATCCTTGTCCTCATCCTCATCCTTGTCCTCATCCTCTTCTCCATCCTCATCCTCATCCTTGTCCTCATCCTCTTCTCCATCCTCATCCTCATCCTTGTCCTCATCCTCATCCTTGTCCTCATCCTCTTCTCCATCCTTATCCTCATCCTCGTCCACATCCTCATCCTCATCCCCATCCTCATCCTTATCCTCATCCTCATCTTTATCCTCATCCTTGTCCTCATCCCCATCCTCATCCTCATCCTTGTCCTCATCCTCATCCTTGTCCTCATCCTCATCCTTGTCCTCATCCTCATCCTTGTCCTCATCCTCTTCTCCATCCTCATCCTCATCCTTGTCCTCATCCTCTTCTCCATCCTCATCCTCATCCTTGTCCTCATCCTCATCCTTGTCCTCATCCTCTTCTCCATCCTCATCCTCATCCTTGTCCTCATCCTCTTCTCCATCCTCATCCTCATCCTTGTCCTCATCCTCTTCTCCATCCTTATCCTCATTCTTGTCCTCATCCTCATCCTTGTCCTCATCCTCTTCTCCATCCTCATCCTCATCCTTGTCCTTATCCTCTTCTCCATCCTCATCCTTGTCCTCATCCTCATCCTTGTCCTCATCCTCATCCTTGTCCTCATCCTCTTCTCCATCCTTATCCTCATTCTTGTCCTCATCCTCATCCTCCTCATGTTTCTTGTCCATCTTTAGTTTTGTCCACTGTGTAAAGTCCCAGAGGATATTTTTTCAATTTTTCCATCTTGAATATTTCATCTTCACATCATTTCAATATACAGGTATAAATAGTGTAAATGTTTCCACATAATTCTAATTATGACATATAATTAGAACATATGGTATATATTATATTATAATGTGCGTATAACAACATTGAAACTTCTTCGGTGACTAAAGACTTGACATTTTTGGGGAAAGGATATTGATTTGGCTTATACTTGCAGGCCACAGTCTTTACTGAGTGAAGTGAGGCAAGGAGCCAGGAGGCAAGGACAATATGGAGGGTATGGAGAAATGCTGCTTACAGGAAATGATCATTTGTTTACTTCTTGTGCGATATTGGATTTGCATGTGTGCTAAATATAATCTGATTTCTTTCTTTGAAGTCCCCATTTCCACAGGTACATACAAATACACACACACACACACACACACACACACAGAGAGAGAGAGAGAGAGAGAGAGAGAGAGAGAGAGAGAGAGAGAGAGAGAGAGAGAGACAGACAGACAGACAGACACACACACACACACACACACACACACACACACACACACACACAGCAAATAGGGCCCAAACATTTGTTTAAAGTCCCACTCACCAAATTTCTGTGACTCCCTCTAATTTCTTTATGACCTCAAGCAATTCATGTAGTTTGATTTTCTTGGTTATTAGTTATTTTTGATCACATGAGGTAGGTCTGGGGGGAGACTGCTTGGGAGAACTTATTTCTGGAAGTGCAACTTCCCTCTAGCTAAAATGAAACCTATTGCTCAAGTCCCAGAGATAGAAGAAACACAGAAACTTAATTTCCAAAGGTGACTCAAGGCGGTGGCTAATTCGTTTTCAGACCTGCAATAGTGCAACATAAAGAAGCTTTCCAGAAGCTGAACGCGATCCTCGCGAAACTCGGTGTTTTTGATCAGGAAAAAAATGCATTGCCCTTCTTAGGAAGCATAAGTGGTTTCTACCTTGCATTTTTTAGTTACACAATTTTTCCAGAGGACAGAAATTGTAAGATATTTTTTAATCATGGCAAAAATAGCAGCAGCGTTTAAAAGTAAGTTATTTGTGAAACAATAAGGTAGCCTGGGCTTGCAGAGAAATAGCTGGAGGATAAAGATATTATTTTCTGGAATATCAGCTGAAGCCCATCTGTGCACACTGTCTGCTGATGTCTTAATTCTGAGCCTTATTATCAAAGGCTCCCAGCAAAGGTCATCAAACAAGCACACAGAGCGATTTGTTAGAGACAGAGATTAAGAGCAATATGCATGAGTCACAGCGTTCCTCTCTGCCTCTCCTCGGTACCAAAATGTGTACATTCCTACAAAAATTATTACATATTAAAGCAATAAAGTCACTCAACCTAGAAAATGTTCCAGTTCTTTTTTCCAATTTCTATTAAGCTTCTTCATCTTGTACTGCGTTTTCCACTTTCAAAGTACAAACAAAAAGCCCCTAAAAAGAAATGGAAAGGTGATAAGGATCAATTTTTATAACAAAGGAAAAAAACCATTCAGATTTGTTGTTTATTTTCTATGCATTGTTCGTTTTTAGTAAGCACTGGATAAAAATTATACAGAAGAAAAGGCCCTAAAAGGAGTAAATTTAGCTGGTTGACACACAGTTTCCTAGGTAAAGAATTCTTTTGTCTGGAGTAATCTTAACAATCTCATGTACATTAGAAGAATTAGTACCTTTACTAGTTGAGTCATCTCTCCAACCCTCTTTAATATTACAAGGCCAAAAAATATGTATTATAGTCTTGAAACAACAACAACAACAAAAAAACCATATAGGAGACTGGGCTATAAGGTGTACATTTTCCTACCACAATAATCAACGGTGCATGGCATGAGTAGAAAACAATCAACTAAGGTTACTTATAGTTAAAGAGGTGGCTCTGTGGTTAAGAGCAGCTGCCGCTATTGTAGAAGTCTCAGCTTCAGTTCTCAGCACCCCCAAGACAGCTCATATCAGGCTGTATATCTTCAGTTCAAACAAGTCTGTGAGGTCATCTTCTGGTTTCCACAGGCACCACCATTCATACGGTGTACATTCATATATGCAGCCAAGCACACACACACACACAAACACACACCCCTAAATAAATATCCTTAAAAACTTTATAACCATTTAATAATATTTAAAAAATATAAGGTTGGTTGTGTTGTTGCATATTTTTGATCTTTCTGTTGGGGAAACAGAGGTAGGTAGACTCCTATGACTTTCAGGCCAGCTTGGTCTACATCACAAGTTCCAGGACAGCAAGAGCTACATGATAAGATCCTTTTTCAAAATACAAAAATATATTTTTTTCAAAATACAAAAAATTCATTTTTTAATATTTAAACTTGAAGTATCCTACAGCCTACAAAATTATGCAAGCTACTCTGCCAAACCTTTTTGCAAAGGATACTGATATTTACTCATCCACTTAGTCAATGTGTGCCCATCATTATTCTAAAATGAGTATATACAGCTGGGTAAAAGAAAAGCAAGTTCTTGTCCTTTGTGTCACTTACGTGTTATAAAAGTTTATCTTTGGTCTCTATAAGATCATAGAATTCATAAACAAAAGAAGTATATTACTACAGAAGGCTACAAAAAGCCAAGCTCTAGTTTCAGAATAAGTGTCCTATTTATTCCTAGATAGAGTGTTTCACATTTATATAATGTCCTAGATAGATGTCTTCATATTTACTCATTAGAAGTTACCAATGTTCCCCTGGGCATCTTATATAACAACAATAATCTCATTCATAATGAAAGATCTCTCTTGACACAGTGATCTCCAAAAATCCCCACTACTTACTCCTATATTGAGGACTATATTCAAAATACAAATCAGGCAGTCAGAGGACACATTCCCACCATAGTAACTCATCTTCTGATTCTTGTTTCTCTAAAGTAAGATACAAATGTTCCATACCACTTTCTCCCAAATCTTTGATTACCTGGCATCAACTCCAAATTCTCAAGTCCACAGTCTTGTCTCAAAATAATAGCAAGCATATTTAAGTGAGACTCAAGGCACCATTCCTCCTCAGGCAAATTATTCCCCAAATGTGAGTCTATAAGGTCAGCCGAATTACAGGTTTCCAAAATACAACAGTGAGACAAGCACCTAGAACAGACTTCTCCATTGCAAGGAGTAGAAATGAGAAAATTACTAAATCCCAAACCCCAACAGGTCAAGCATTGCATCTTCAGACTTGAAAATACTCTTATCTGACTCTGTGAGTCACCCTCCTGACTCACTGGGGCAGTGGTCAGATCCCCAGCATCCTAGGCTCACTCTGTGGCTTTGTCAGTTTGGTGATAGGTGCCTACAGTTCTCTTTGAGTAGAAGTCCAAGCTGATGACTCTATGGTTTAGAGATCTCACTAACAGCTCTGCTGCAAATGACCCCCAAACATTGTTTCAGTGTTGTCTCTACCATGTAAAAGACCTTTGCCTCGCACTTGAAGTTATATAGAGCATCCTATGAAATCTAAGTGGAGAGAACCAATATCCCACATCTGCTTTACTCTGGGATCCTAGACAGTTGTCATGTGTAGACAAAAGCATAGTTTAGAGCCTAGGCCCTCAAAAGGTACAGTCACTGACATCTGCACCTCAACATACTGGGACCATGTAGGACAAATGATGACTGTGTTATTAACATACAGGCAGAAAGTTTGGATGGTATATAGCGGCCAGTCCCAAATTCATCCGAACATCCTTGGCCCCTTATTTGAAACTGCTTACACTATAGCCTTAGAATGCTGGGAAGGGAGTTTCAGAACAAACAATCTAGAAATAACCCTTTTTCATCTTCATAAACAGCACAGGAAGGATCCCTGTGGGCCTTTTTGATGAATACCCTGAATGTTTCTTCTCAAGTACAGTATTTCATGTGTTATAAGATGGGCAAAGTAGATTGAGTATCTTCTAGATTATATTTTTAAGTTCTGTTTGCTTTGGGCTTATATTTTTTCTCTAAATAAGTTACTTCTTTTTTATTTACTTCTTTTTTTCACATGTACATTTGGGAAACTGAGACAGAGGGGAGAACATTCTAGTGGGACTCTAGATGAGAGAAGCATGGGAGAATGGCAAAGTAGAAGGATCCAGAGGGCCCTAGAAGCCTACAAGTAGAACATTATGATAGGCAGATTTGGGCTCAGGGGTCCTGCTCAAACTAAGGCACCAGCCAAGGACAATACAGGCAGTAAACCTTAAACCCCTACCCAGGTCTAGCCAATGGACAGAACACTCTCCACAGTAGAGTGGAGAGTGCGATATTACTTTCTCACATACTCTGGTGCCTCACCTTTGACCATGTCCCCTGGAGGGGGAGACCTGGTGGCACTCAGAGGAAGGACAGCAGGTTACCAAGAAGAGACTTGATACCCTATGAACATATACAGGGGGAGGTAACCCCCCCTCAGGAACAGTCATAGGGGAGGGGAATAAGGGGAAAATGGGAGGGAGGGAAGAATGGGAGGATACAAGGGATGGGATAACCACTGAGATGTAACAAGAATAAATTAATAAAGGAGAAAAAATAAATAAAACACCTATCTAGACCCAAAAACATCTAACCAACTAACCTTAATTGTGAAACTAAACTATTTGATCTTCAATCCCATCAGAGACTTGAGGAGTAAGAATCAATTACTTGAGTAAACAGGAAATGCAGTTTAGCAGCCTCCAAATTAAAAAGTAAAATGACAGAGATAGTTTTCTGCCTGGAGAGTCACCCAGCACTCTCAAAAACGTTGGAGCATCATCTTCTTGGATTTGTGCCACAAGCAATCCTGCGAAGAGATGTTGTTCCTTTAAACCCTTGTGAGCCATTCTACTGTACCAAACACTTTACTTACTTCATCACTCATATGCTCCTTGCTGGGTTACAAGTGTTGTACTTCATCTAGTTTCAAGAATGCTACTCATTCTCATCTGAGACGCCATAAACATGACCTTTACCCTCCACATTTCCACCAGCACTCTAGCTGTGGCCTTGCCACTCTATCCATGGCCTTGCCATTCTATCCGTGGCCTTGCCACTCTACCCGTGGCCTTTCCATTCTCTCCGTGGCCTTGCACAACCTCCGCAGTAGCAGAAGCTTTCCCTACAGTGTTCCTACTCTTCTGGGCTCCCACTAAGATGGCTTCCACAGCCCCTTTCAGCACCACTGGTTCAGCAGCTTCAGAAGCCAACTGCAAAGTGACCCCCACATTTTCTGGTATTGTTACGGAACTTCAGGGTTCAATTCTAAAACCCTGCCTTAGACTGAGTAACTTACAAACTGTAAGAAAAACTTAGTGTTAAAAGTTCTGTAAGTGCAAGATCAAGGTGCAAGTCACTTTTTGTCTGGTGATGACTCATCTTTTGTCTTAAAGACCACGCCTTTATCGCAAACCAATCCCATTCATAACAGCAAGTTATCATGACACTACTCTATCCCCAAGACAAATTTCTTAATACCATTCTAGGAAGTCTTGGTTTATAAATTCTTGGGTAGTAGATATCAAGGAAGCCACATTCAGACCGTAGCAGTGTATCAGTGGCTTTGCCTACCTGTATGTCTGTGCACTACATGTTTGGCCGGTGTCAGTGGAGGCCACAAAAGAACATTTACTCCTGTGAGACTGGAACTAAAGATGGTTTTGAGCTGCATGTGGTTGCTGGGAGTTGAACGTGAGTTCTCTGGGAGAG